>NW_007732048.1:55556-116298 GCF_000696425.1 Galeopterus variegatus | reverse complement strand
TGCTCTAAGCCGGCCGTCTCCGCCCCCACCTGAGAAAATGGAGGCAGCTCTGTTGTGGGCGCCTGGCCTGGTGTGGTAGGCGGGAGCCTGGCGGGCGGGGAGCAGTCGGGCTTCACCCCGCAAGTGGGGCTGGGTTGGGGGTGACTCAGCGCTCGCAGAGTTGGGCTGGTCCGGCGCATTCCACTCCATTTCTGTGTCATCTCTGCTGGATTACTTGGCCTTTGTTGTCTCGGACTACTCGCTCGAACCCGCAGCAGGGCTTGGGCGCTCTCAGGAGTCTTCTTTTGTCGACTTGATGTTTTTTCTTGCTTCTTTTAAGATTCTCTGTTTTTGAGTTCTGCCAGTGTGACTATAACGTGTCTTGGAGAGGACCTTTTTTTTTTTTTTTCTTTTTGTCTTTTTTACTTACCGGTAACGGGATCGCAACCCTCGGTGTCATGCCCATACCGGGGACCGGCAATGGGATCGCAACACTTGGTGTTGTGCCCGCACCGTGCTCAGCCAGTGAGCGGGAACCGGTCTCCACATGGGATCCGAACCCTCGGTGGGAGCGCCGCCGCACTCCCAAGCGGTGCACTCTCCAGTGCGCCACCGGGCCGGCCCAAGAGAGGACCTTTTTGGATTGAATATGTTTGGGAAACTTTGAGCCTGCCTGCTGAATATGACGATCTGTGTCTCTCCTATACCTGTGAAGTTTTCCACTATTATTTCATTAAATGTGTTTTCAATACCTTTCTCTTTCTCCTCCCTTTCTGGAACACCCATGGTTTTTCTGTTTGTACATTTAAGGTTGTCTGCTATCTCTCTTAGATTTTCTTCATTTAAAAAAAAATTCTTTTTCCTTTTTCTTTTTTGTCTGCCTGAGTTATTTTATTTTTATTATTTATTTATTTTTTACAGCAAAAACATTTTATTCTTATTATCTCTCACAGTTCCAGGGGTTGATTTGGCTTAGTTGGATGGTTCTAGTGCAGGGTTTCCTGTGTGGTTGTACTCAACAGTGCGGATGGAGTCTTCTCAAAGGGTCCTGCACTGCCCTATCTGATGTTGGCTCTGGATGTTGACTGGGGCCTCAGCTGAAACTGTCAGTCAAAACATGTACTGTGGCTTCTCCAGATGACTTGGACTTCCTTATAGCATGGTGGCTGGGTCCTAATCTAAAACTAAAAGCCAGGATACTTAGTCAAAGACAGTGTAAAGAAGTAGAGAATGCACAATCTTTGGGATTAGATTTTGGCAGTTGTAAAACATGGCCATAATACTTTTTTATGCCCTTTTCAATAAGAAATGGGTCCAGCTTCTCTCTCCTCTCCTGGTGCTCTGTGCCATTTTTGATTAGTGGAATGTAGTGGAAGTGATGCTGCCTCAGATTCCAGATCTAGACCTTCATAACTGATTCACTTCCTATATTTTGGAACACTTTTTCTTGGACCTTGCCTGAGTTATTTTTAAAAGACTGTCTTCTGGATCAGAAATTCTTTCTTCTGCTTGCTCTAGCCTTCTGCCTAAGCTCTCATTTGTGTTTTTTATTTTGTTTAATGACTCTTTCAGTTCCATGACTTCTGCTACATTCTTTTTAAAAGTACTACCTCTTTGTGAATTTCCTCATTCATATCCTGGATAGTTTCCCTCAGTTCATTGTGTCCTTAACTGAATCTTTTTGTATCTCATTGAGTTTCCTTAAGAATGCTATCTAGAATTCCTTTTCAGTCATTTCAAGGGTTTCCTGCTCTATAGGGGCAGGTTTTTGAGAATTATTATATTCCTTTGGTGGACTCATTTTCTTGTTTTTTTCATATTTATAGAATCTCTACATTGATGTCTGGTCATCTGGTAGAGCAGTTGCTTCTTTTATTACTATGGTTTGGGCTTTGATGAGAGAGAGTTCCTCTTGTAAATGTATTTTATATTGACCATTGAGTAGGATGTTTTAGTATTTGTTTTGGGTAGATGCAGCAGTATAGTCTCCATGTGGGAACATCAGCTGTATTCAGTGTTGGAGTTGCTTGTGGGTGCCTCTGTGGCAGAGGCACTGGGGCACTTAGTGATTCCTTGCTGAGGTACTGAAACTCTCCTGGGGCTGCACTGTTGACTCTCTTTTGTCAATGCAGTTGAATGGTTTGTGGGCCTCGTTTATGGTGGTGGTGGCTTCTGCTGTAGTGGCAAGCCATCCTTGCAGTTAAAGTGTTGGTAGTGGTGGCTTTAGTGTACCACCTGTGTGACAGCAGTGTTTGTAGCAAAGGTGGGGACTCCCCAGAGCTTCTGAGGTTCCTGGGTGTACTTCTTGCCTTCTCAAATCAGGTGTTTATTAACAGAACTTACTGTGTTTTTCATTCTTGCCATATTTCTGTCCCAGCAAAAAAACCACAGTAATGTATGTTAGTGTGGACCAATGAACAGTTGAATAATTGTAATCATGAGCCTAACTTGCACACAGAAGAGCTGGATGGTGTCAATCAGTGTTGAGACACGGGCTGCTCATTAAAATCACCTTGGGAGCTTTTAAAAACTATGAACGCCTTAGCTCCACCCCAAGGTTTACTGATTTAGTTGGAGCCCAAACATAAGTAGTTTTTTAAAGCTCCACAGGTGGTTTTAAAAGTACAGCCAAGTTTGAGAATCTTTGCGTTCTCATTCCAAGCAGTCCTTTTTTTTTATTTCTCCAGGAGGAGATAGTTTCTCCCTAGCAGCATTGCCTAGAAATGAAAATTCGAGTAGAGAGTCCTGTTTGCATGGTAGGCTCAGGCATTTTCATTCTGGTTATTTCCAGACTATGCCTGTGCAGCCCCAGTTCACATGTCCCTTCTATCACACAGGTGCCACCACCATGGCAGGAAACAATGTGAAACCCTGTGAGAGAGATGAGATGGAGGGGACAAAATCCCATAATGCCTGGCACATAGTAGGTATTATTACATGTTTGTAGACTGAAAGCAAGGGATATACTGTTTACTTTGGACTTTAATGCATTTAATTTTCCCTTCTTGTCTATGAAAAACCAAAAGTTGTCTTATTCTTTTTGTAGCAGTGTTAATTCTGTAATAACTAGTGGTATCACATTTTTCCTCAACCTTTTCTAGAATGACACTCATGATGTAAATATGTTTAATCCAACAAATATTTATTGAGGACATACTATATGTCAGACATTGAGGTAAGTACTTTGAATAGTAGATGAATAAGTCAAATTATCTGTTCTCCCTTCCCAAAGGTTGATTGCCTTATACATGGAGACAAATAATATTCATGAAAAGTATAAAAGGTTATGGGTATTTTAACAGAAGTGCATGTGAATTACAATTGGGGTAAGAGGAAGAGAGTAGTTATTCTAATTTGAGAGACCTGAGGGAGCCTTCTTTGTGCAAGGTGAAACCTTAATGTCAGCTGCTTTATTTTCCTCATGCTCCCTTGTGTTACTCAAGGGAGCAGCCACCTCAGAAACCACCATACTACTGAGCAGAGCATCTGAGGCCATAATGCTGTTCTTCATGGAAAAGAGGCTAACAGGACTCAAGTTGCCGTTTTCTCAGTGAATGCCAGAAAATACATTTTTCCTCTAGCTTGGAGATGGCTGATAAAATGGCCAACATTGGGTAATTTGGTGGCCTTCAGTCTAGAGTGCAACTGGTGGTAGAGGAGAGGAAAAGGAGCTTCTAATATAAGAATGAGAAGTCAGGATCTGAAGGCCACTTTGTTAAGCAATTGGGTTTGAAATTCTAAGCTGCTCCAGAAGTAAACAGTGTAACAGCCTCTATCCAGCATTCTCTTCTCTGTCAAACAGAATCACCAGATAATAAGTGACACTTCCTCAGCTGATAAATGTTGATAGGTAGGTAGGAGCTATGCAATTCCTTATATTTGTCTGATCTGATTTTCTACAAGCGGCAAGATGCTTAGATAGCCCAGATCCTTTTGAGGCACCAGATAGGGAGTGTACACAAGGAAAATACAGAAGAAAGGACATATCCTAGTGGGAGGCTGACTTCTCCATCCTTTCCTAACAGCACCCACTTCATCTCACATCATGCGAAAAGGAGTTAGAAAGTTGAAAGGGGGCAAAATTGGGAGAGAATAAATAGTAAAAGCTTGTTCTAAGGGAAGGAGCTTTTATGTTTCTACTGTCAGCCTGAGGACATCTATTTTTATCCTGGGCTGGAGATGCTCATGACCAGGCTTCCATCATGTCTTTTCAGAAGTCATAAGGCTCTGACGTTTCCCAAGATTCTGTTATTCAAAGTTTGTGTCTCCTCTCAGGAATCAAGGCTCTGATGTCTCTCATGGCTTATTACCAAGCACATAGGCACTGGTAAATGCCAATTCCCTTTTTCTTGACTTACTTGCTTAGGCCCCCCAGGCAAAAATCCTAAGGCCCTAGGATTTTCTCTTTGCTGCCTCTTGGTCTGTGTCATCATCGTTTTCAGCATCATTTTCACCATTACAACAATAGCTAAGACTTCCATAGCTTACTATATTCTAGATACATTCTAAGCACTTTAGATGTATTAATTTGTTTATTTATCCACCAACTCAAAGAGGTAGGTATTGTTTTTATTTTTATTTTTCAAGTGATGGTCCTGATGGTGTGGAGGTTTGATACTTGGCCAAGGCAAGACCACATAGCTAGTAACTGGCAGAGTCTAAATTTGAAACCAGGAAGTTTCACTTGAAAATCCAAGGCCTTAACCATTATCCTATTTTGACTTTATTCATATTGGAAAGGGTGTTATAAATTCAGTCACACTGATGTTTGTGGCTTGATTTCTTATCCTTACTAGTGATTTTATTAATTATAATAGAGACGTTAGCATCGCCTGACAGAACAAATTTCTAATGGTAGAATTTGGGGCTGGAGATTTTATACACATATATTTTTTTTTTTTTTCTTGAGAGGAACCACTTAGCTATTGTTTCACTTTGTGTAAAACAAGCTCTGAGCTCTGATCATTCAAATCATTTTGTTCTTAGAACAAAGTGGCCATAATTTCATGTAACGGCTGTCTGTTTTCACAGTCACAAGCAAGTGGTTTCCCTGGTAACAGCCTTTGGAAAGGGCAAAGGCCTGGGGAACTTCTGTCGAGACCCAGTAAAGTGTGTGAAGAGGCTCTGCCTCAGCTGGGCCTCTGCTTACCACTTTAACCGCCTCTGTTGCTCCTTCTGTGACCACCTTAGAGGCCGAGAGGGGCAGAGGGTGGAAAATTGGAGCCATGGCTGTGACAGGTGTGGGTGAATATGTGAGGTGGAATAGACTTTAAAGGACAGTTCGTTCAAGGAATCTCTTTTGTGAGATATTGAAGAGATGGAAGCTCACTGCTTAACAGGCAGTCTCTTGTATTTTGGTTGGATCTGATGGTTGGAATTATTACTCTGAGATGGTAATTCTATGAGATCAGCTTCCCTTAAGACTTCTAGTCTCTGACCTTAGCTCTGCATTTTGGGATGGCACAGAATATGTCTGGTCTCTCTGATCCATCAGGTATTTGGGGACAGATGACACTTTCTTTCTGAGGCTTCCTTTTTCTTCTGTAGTTTCCCCTTATTCATTATCAGGAGTGCTGTTTAAAGGCCACTCAGCACCATCAGTACTCTTCTTTGGATTTTTTCAGTTTTTCTATATCTCTCTTAAAATGTGATTCTAGGACACATCACACATGTGGTCTGACCAGTTCAGGGAACAGTATAATAATCACCTTCATAGATTTAAACATTACTATCCTACATTCTGTCCAAAAATTAATCAACTTTGTCATAGGCACATTATATTGCTTGCACTACCAGAACAGAGGAATAAAGAGTTTCACTCATTTGTGACCAGAGAATCGTGTTTTCTACATCATTGGAAAGAGGTAGGCAGATTATTTTTTATGAAACATGAATTAAAATAACATTGCTGCTCATATTTATCAGTGTATTTTATATAGAATGCTTCAACATACATACTAAAAAGTATGATTGGTGGTTAAAACATTGATGGAGTTTGGATGTGTTGTCCCCTCCAAAACTCATGTGGAAATCTGATCCCCAGTGTTGCAGTGCTGGAAACTGACTGAGTCATGGGGGTGGATCCCTCATGAATGGATTAATGCTCTCCCTGGGGGAGGGGGGAGTAATGAGTGAGTTCTCGCTCTATTAGTTCCCATGAGACCTGATTGTTTAAAGAACCCTGGCACCTTCTCTCTCTCTTGCTTCCTGTCGCCATGTGATCTGCTTGTACCCACCGGCTCCCTGCCTCTTTCCGCCATGAGTAGAAGCAGCCTGAGGCCCATGCCAGATGCAGCTGTCCCAGAATCATTAGCCAAATAAAGCTCTTTTCCTTTATAAATCACCCAGTCTCAGGTATTTCTGTTACAGCAACACAAACGGACTAAAACAAGCATCATAGCCTTTTTCTTCTGATTAAAAACAGGCGTTCCATTGTTGATCATAGGAATCTGTCTGCTCTGTGACTTATCGACAGTGTGTCCTTAGACTGTCAGTGAGGGAAATAGGACAGGAGATAAGGCAAAGCAGTATTTGACCTCCAGTTTCAGGATCAGTAGCGTTGCTGTCTCTTAGTACACTCAGAAAGAAACTGAGAAACGGAAACCGGGAGAGAGGTGAGGTGGCATTTTCTTTCTACTCTCAAATTGGAGAGCAGCATGGGAAGCCGAGCTACTCTTCTCTTTGAGTTGTACCCTCAGTCTGGGAGGCAGTGTGACATGGCAAAAGAAACTTCAACTAGAGTTAGAGAAACCCGAGTCTGAATTCTGACTCTAGTGCCTACTGCCTGTTAGCTCTCTCGAGAAAGTTAATTCCATGAACCAGAACATCTGTCTCCACATATTTTATTTGAATCAATATCAGACAATATATGTAAAATGCCTAGTTTGGTGGCTGGCCCAAGTATCTATAATAAATACTAACTTGGTTTCCTTTAAAAATTTCTCTAAGATAAGTTAAGTACAATTTGCCAATCAAGGCTATTTTGGAGAATCTGATATTGCCTCATGTAGTAGTGTGAATACAATTTTAGGCACTGTATTGGACAGAGAGGAGTAAAGTTTGCTTTCCTAATCCCAATAAATTTATAATCTAGTGGGTAAGACAATAAAGTTTTTTAAAAGAGGTACCAGAAATGCTACAGCAGTGTAGAGGAAGGAAGTATTATAAGTGATTTGTTTGAGAGAGTGTTCTTGTAGGATGTTTTATCTAAGTTAATCTTTGAAGAGCAACATGACTTTGGTTGCCAGAAATCACAGGGAAGTCACAATTCCAGGGAGAGGAAGTGGCAGGAGCATAAATGGAGTAGTGGCACGGGGGAATGGGGAGCTACCATGTGTTGAGTCTTTTGTACCCGTCGGGCACATGTGTCTGGTATTCATACGTGTTTTATTATTGAATCCTCTCAACAGCATCTGTTTACTGAGTACTTCCTAGGTGCCAGACATATAGAAATACTTCAATAATATTCTGAGCACCTTTGCTTTTTCTCTCTCAAAAAAAAATTTTTTTTCTGCTTTTGATTAAACCAGTCTTGATAATTTGAAGTCAAAGGCACTGCATTCACTATTATCTAGGAAGTCACTTCCTTTCCTCTCTGCCTCTGTATAAATTCTGAGAGTATTCACAGCTGTGCAACTTGGGAGCATAGTCCCAGGGGTAAGAAAGAAATCCGCTACAGAAACTTACCCCATACCATATGACCATGTCTTTGAATCTGTGTAATTATGTGTGAATCTGCCTCCCAGGAAGCAGAGAACATTCGACAAACAATGCTACCTTGGCTCTTTACAGAGTGCTGTGAGCCAAACTGTCTCTTAAGTTTTCATCTAGCTGTAAGTGCTAATTTTATCACATCCTAGACTCACATCATAAATAACAATTATTTTGAGAAATAGTAGAATGGGGGGGAGTTTCTTAAATGGAAAATATATTTTGAAGTTATTAGAAGTAAAATATGCCATTGAAAATGCTATTGCCTAGGGTCATTTCTATTACTTTATCTTTTGCACATTTGATTTTTTTACCCAAACAGGGATATGTCCTTATATGAGATGAAGATGCCTTAGAATAGAATGCCAATGTTAGGTTTTTGGAATTAGTGACTAAGGCAACATTTTCTGTTGGAGGCAGTCGACTGCAGTCATCTACCCAGAGCACTCAGAAAGAACTGACAGGGCATCAGAAAGGACGTAAAATTCTGCTGTATGTTGCCTGTGGTTGATGAATGCAGTATTGTCATTAGGAACAAATCAGAGTGTTGCAAAGCAACAAATCTGTCTTCTGCTCCAGATCTCAGTTTGTCAGGCTGGGAAGTATGGATAGTAATGGAGGAGGATATCTCTGCAATCTGTTTCTCAGGAGACTGTAATAATAGATCCCAATTGGCATTAGTTTGAGATGGTTTAAATTTGACTTTACTGAAAGCCAGGCTGGTCTGATGAATAGGCAACCCTTACTGTGTGAGAATTGGGGCTTGTAGCCAGGAACTTTCTTGCGGATGTTCTATATCATGATATGAGTCTGGCTGATCATGGTTCTCCATTCTCATGGCCGTGGTGATGTGTCCAGAGAAAGCCACATGACAAGCCCAAGCCATGCACTGTGGTTAGGGGAATGGAGTTCTGTGATTGGTAGCCCCAATCAAGAATGCATAATTCACATGAGAAAGGGATGCTATCCAAGGAAAATGGTGATGCTTGACAGACACAAATGGTAGATACCCACTGTAGGGAGAGGTATGATAAAAAAGCACAAGCCAGGAAAGGGGAAGAGAAAATGAAATTTCTGTTAGAGCAAGAAGTGGAAGGGGGCCAGTGTACAAATTAAGAATGAATTCACCCTACTGTTAACAGTGCTTATTTTGTGGGGTGAAGGGTAATTTTGAGAAAATTCTCACTTATTAAGTCATTATCTTATGGTATTTATATTGCTTACTACATATATATATTGTTTTTGCAATCAGAAAAAAAACATTTGTTTAAGAAATATTTAGCACCTACTTATATGTCTAACATTAGAAATGTAATGGTGAGTAAGACAGACATAACCCTGGGGAACTTACTACAGAAGACTTTGTTAAAGGAAATTTCTATGGTGAGAACCTAGAAAGTTTTATACTCTTCTGAGGAATATCTGAGGTGTATCCATTTTGAACTTAGGAGTTAACCAGTATAACATACCCAGTGCAGTGTGCATATGTCAAGCATACACAGTAAATGTTAGCTTTCATTCCTTTTCTTTATTATTTAAAAATTCTCTAGACTTTAGTCATTCCTTAATTTAAACAAACAAACAAACAAACAAACAAAAAAAAAAAAAACAAGCACTGAATTACCAAGAAAGTGATCTTTTGGAGGATCAATGACATTTCTCCTGTTCCTTAAAACATACTCAAATTCATTAAATATATTTAATGTATTTCCCCAAGATCCTGGCACATAATTAATCAAAAAATACTAACATTTATTAATGACTATAATCATGAGCATCATTACCATCACCATTCTGGTTGCAAGTCTAGTATGCAATTATCATGCAGTGGGATTTACACCATTTATGTGGAAGTGGAAGGTATTTTTCTTCCTCACAGGCTCAAAGACTTGGAAGACAACAAAGGTAAAATGGAGAGAGGTTAAGGTTGCCCTACATCCAGGTGGGAGAAGGTACCTGAGACTGCAGGAAGCTGAATGTGGGATTTTTGTTGCACGTTACTGATGTGGTAGCTTCTATGTAGATCATACCAAATTTCTTTGCACTCATAAAGAGACTTTTGCATGGAAAGGCGATATCCTAAAAGCTCATTCCTGAACAAAATCAAGGGACAAATTCTATAGGATCATGTTCCACTTGCACTTCAGGGTGAACTGGCTGGAAAGGTAGGGCCACTTTTCACGAGAAAACGTCAGGGTAAAACTCAACCAGCATAAGGTTAACTAACAGGAGATAGATGTGGAACTGTGGTGGAAAAACAGAAGGCATAAGGCAGTTCCAAGGTAAGAAGGGGATGGAGATGAGAGTTGAGAGCATTCTGAGACCCATCCAGTGGGTGGCTGAGGCATCTAGTGAAGTTCTGTGGAGCTGCACAGGCACCAGAGGATGCCTGGGGTGCTTCGAGAAGAGCATTCTCCAGTGGTTCAAAGCTACACTTTCCAATTCAATGCCTGGGAATGAAGAATTCATTGGGACCTTATGTGTGTGGGGGGAGGGAGGAGGGTAATTTTATTTTTATAGAGAAATTTACCAAGATGATTGGAAAGGAATTGTATTTTTATTTCAGGAAAGAAACAAGAGCCCCAACAAAACAAAACACCCCAAAATAACTTGGCTACAGTGTAGAAAATAGATTGGACTAGAGCAGGACTAGAGGTTTCTAAAGAAGTGGCCTTCTCCTGTTACACACTTTTTATAAGGAAGAAAATACAATTACTTTTGCTCTGCCTTCTAAACTTGAGAACCACAAAATCTTTCTTTAAGAGAGCTTTAGTTATTTCATCACACAGTTTTCATCAGTTGCCAGATGTTAAGATTCTCATTTGGAAAATGCTGGGAAATAATGTGTTTGCTTTGTGTGTTATGTGTTCCCAAGCTCAGTCCAAGGACATGCCTAAACATTCCTATATTTATTTCTAAAACAATGATTCTGTAATACAAACATGTTTTGGCACCCAATTTATCATGCCACTATGACAAATGCACTGGAAAGAAAACCTGCCCTTTTAAAACCTCTTTCTCCCAGAGATATTCTTTCATACTCTTGACTCTGGCTCTGTAAAAAAGTATATATACTTGTGAGGATTAAATTATATATAAGAAGTATTTCCCCAAGATCCTGACACATAATAGATAGTAAATGCTAACATTTATTAATAATTATAATATAATCATCACCATCATTACCATCACCATTCTGGTTCCAAGTCTAGTATGCAATCATCATGGCAGTAGGAGAACTATTTCTTGAAACTGTCCTCTCTACATAGTAGAAGGGATACGGAGGAGGGCATGCTCCCACCTTCACAGAGGACTGCTCAGTGAAAGTGCCTCTTGGATTGGCAAGCTGGACAATTCTGATGGCTCTGCCTTTAAGCATAGTCTTAGGATTGTTATGAAAGTTAGGTTATCTTCCATTCCAGGGGCCAAACCAGAGTGGTGCATTGACTTTGAATAGTGGTTGGTTAATACTTTACAGTCTCATCACAAACTGCATTCTCCTCTCTTTACTCTTCAGCCACACTGACCTCTTTTGAGCTCTTTTAGTTCACAAGTCATTTCTTCCCTGGGGATATCACCTGTGCTATGTCCTTGTTCTGAACTGCCTGCCCCCAGCTCTTCACATGGCTGAGTGGCCCTTTGTATTTATCTATCATGTGTCAATTTACATTTTCCATATCAACCAGGCCTTCCCTAACAATGTCACCTAAGTTGGTCTCTACCACCTTCATAGTACTTTTCTCAATTTGTAATTGAATACCGTGTTGCTTACTTTCTCCCCCTGTATGCTGCTCATTCACAAGCTGATACCAAGGTGGGCACCTTCTAAGTTGCCATCTGATGGGTGCCAGTATTTGGGAAGAGTTCAGATATGTCACATGGCATAGATTAAGGATTAGGCTTTATTAGGGAAAGGGAAAACTTAAGGCCAGGATATGGCAAGAAAAGAGAAAGGCACAATCCTTTTGACAATTTACAAAGGGTGGTGTGATGATGGGACTCTTCCAGGCATGCAGGTCTATGTCCTAGGCAAGAAGCCCTTTCCCACTATTTATTTCTTTTTTTAGAGAGAAAAAATGACAGCAGATTCCTCAATGGGAAGATCAGCAGATTATTGAGCCACCAGGCAGTCTGGATTTGAGTGTCAACTACTTAAAGCAGTTGTCTGGGAAAGCCAGCTGACCAGTCCCTGAGGACTTTGAGGCCCGTGGGAGGTTAGAGCATCCTTTTCTGGGAAAGGAAGTCTCTGGCTCCATAAAGAGATAAATTCAGGTGCAACCCTTTTTGTGGGTTAAGCAAAATCCTTTGTCTCAATTTGTTCCTAAGTCATTTTTGGAAAATTTTGCTCATTGCATCAATGTAACATATGAAAGTAAATATTTCTTCAATACACAGAGGAATACATAAAACAATTGATAAAGGAATGTGGAGACTCTCTGCAAGTTAGGGCTTGGATTATTCTGATTTCAAGAACATATTCTTCTGGGCTACCTCTGAGGGAATTTATGTCAGATAGACTGAACGTCCATACTATTTCATTTTGATCAGATCTTTTCCCTGAAGATCTAGAGGTATCCTGGAAGCAATGTCATGACACAGCAGACTTCCACAGATGTAGAGCCTGGAGTATTTGGCCAAAAATACACAAACTTCTTGCATATAATCAAAAAGGGTGTGTGGAAGGCATAGTTAATCTCTGTATGTTGCCTGTTTGGACCTTACAATCCATATGGCTCCAGAACCTCTGGAGCGAGATTGGAAGGTGCTTTGCCTAAGGGCACCTCGAAAATTGTTCTTATTCCTTGGCTCATCTAAGATACTTCAAGGCTCATGGGAAACTTGAAGATGAATAGATTGCTTCCACCCTTAGCTTAATCTCTTAATGACAGTAAAATACCAGATTTTTCTAGAGCCAATGACAAGACACACTGCCAAAGCAGCATTTTGGGGAAGAGGAGGTGGGAAACCAGGGAACTGGTAAGATGGGAGAGATAAAAGTATCCAAGGTGAGGAAAGACAGTAGAAAGGTGGGGAAAAGGGAGCATATTTAGTCAAGGGGAGTGATTTTCAAAGTGGTTCCAGCCAACCTGAACGAAGAGCAGTCTTAGATATGAAGATATAGGGCTGTTTTATGAACAACAATAGACAGAAAATATAAACCAGTAATTCAATTGGGACTCTCGCCATCTCTTTACCTGTACATCCTTTTGTCATTCTCTTCTGCCCTTTAGCTTTCTCTACCACCTACTCTATATGGAGTATAGTTATCCCTCCGTGACTTAGTTTGTAATTTAATATTTCAAGTGGCAGTAGAGACTACCTAGCTCTTTCTGGCTTGCATGTCTAAATTCCTTTGGGAGGATATATGACTTGTCCAGCTTGGCTTAGGGGTCTAACTTCGGACCAGTCACAGAAAGTTGGAGATCTGACTCATGTAGTCAACAACTCCCAGAAGCCCATCCCTATAGGTAGGCAATTGGGGGAAAGGGGATTGGGTCTCGCCAAGGACTGTGCATTTCCCTCTAGTGGTGTCATGTCAGTGGTGTCACTTCTGCAGAAGAAGGAGAGGGCAACAGGGAAACTAGAGGGACCTTGGTGGACGAGCTGCTGTGACCGCCTAGCTCTATCTGCTTTTACCACCTCTCTTTACAAGAGCTAGCCTTTGAATTAGACTTTCCTAGAGATCTACAGGAAGGAAACAACTGGAAATGGCTGGCTAGAGTAAAAAATTTGTGGCAGAGACCTAACAGCAGTTTCTGACAAAGATTCATTTATTAGTTTAGGTGAAGACGTGGTTTTAAACTGCTCCGTGCACTTTCTTTCATTCTTCTCTATACTTTATGACCAAAGGAACACATTTTAAGGCAGTTTGGGTGGAATTAGAAGTACCTTTCCAGACGTAGTAATCGTTCCTTAAAGAGCTTGAATGTGAACTTCCTCTTGGCCTCATTAGAAACAGGCCCAGCCAACCATGTTCACAAACACTGGAGTTACCTGGACTTTCTTTAATCCCCTAGCCCTATGACTTTTCTACATAAAACTTTATTGTCTCTTTTATCCCATGACACTTGATTTGGCTATAATCTCCAGAAGTTAAACTATGTCAAAAGCTTTTCAAAGAATATGAGTGTGTTGCCCTCACTGACTCATTGTCATGTGAATAAAAAGAGACAACTTCAAAGGCTGCAGCAGGTATTAAGAACAGTGTTTCTTTGTTAAATCCAGGCTGGTGAATCTCAATCGAAATGTTCTTCTTTCTCATAACCTCCTTGTTTCTGAAGTGCTTTTCAAACAGTTTATTTTAGAATCTTTGTGTTTATTTAGGTCTCTCTGGACATCACACATTAAATTCAGAGAGGCACTATTCATGCCCTCCCCAGGGCAATTCCCATTCCTCTCTGCATATTCAAATTGCCCCAACACAATCTTCTCCATTCCCTTATTTAGTGTTGGTTTCCACTGGGAGTTTCCCTTAGGACCTAAGGAAAATGAGGAAATAGGTGTCTGTTCTGGTTTGTTGACTCTTTACCGGGGTACAGAGTTCCCTAGTAGGTTTCTTCTCCAGAAACAAAGACACAGATGTGATGTCCATTGAATTTCTTCCTCTTAAATCATTGGGACTAGGCTGCCCTACTTCCATTTATGAGACAAAATGGGATTTATTACTAGAACGGAAAAATATAAAATAAAAAAATAGGATATACGTAAGTTGTAATCAGGGTAGTATTTTAACTCATCTGGTTTTTTTCCAGGCCTTCTTTGGAGGCTCATTCCTGCCATGTAAGCTCTTTCTTACCACAATGTCAGGGAAAGGTAGGATTATAAATTGCGTCCATGCTAGGCAAAGTGAGTGTATCAGTTCCCCAATAATGGATCTTGCCTTAGGAATTTCTGGGTCATTGTTTTATGGTTTCTTTGAGATTTGAAGATTTTGAAGCTCATGACTGATGAGAAAGCTTGGACCACGTGTATCCAAAATGGAAAAGAAACTACAGTTGCAAGATAGTTTGGCATCACAAGCAGGGAAGATGTAACAGAGCCATGTGGGTGTTGAAAGCACATGATCTCCAGTTGGGCAGGATACATCATGGCGAGGAAGTGATATGGGAGCACCAGGAGGCAAGATTACTTATCAGGTAAGCCTAAAGAAGGGTCTCGAGATGCATGGAGTATTTTTCTCAGATTCCCAATTACTTTCTATCACTGATGTTGGGAGCTAGTCTCCCTGGTTTGATCTGGAATAAGGGACATTACAATGTGCTCATGCTAAGGTAAGCAAACAAAATAGAATTTCTTCCCTTCCAAAAATATAATTTCAGGCTGGTCTATGGCTCACTCAGGAGAGTGCGGTGCTGATAGCACCAGGGCCACGGGTTCGGATCCCATATAGGGATGGCCGGTTCGCTCACTGGGTGAGCGTGGTGCTGACAACACCAAGTCAAGGGTTAAGATCCCCTTACCGGTCATCTTTAAAAAAAAAAAAAAAAAAAGACAAAAATATAATTTCACGCTTCCTTAAATACCTTCCATGTCCCTCTCCTTTTATACCTCCTTCCCCAAGTTCATCAAGGTCTATGCTTTCTCCCATCCCTATCAAAACCTACTGTCAAGAAAGGAGCCTGTAAATTTGATTTTACCCAAGTGAAAAGTCTTACCCCCACCCCTGCTCCAGGCTATTTAATAGAGAGAAATATTTGAGCCACAGAGCCATAGAATATTAATTTCCATATTTCAAGTTTTCTTTGGTTACTTTACTTTTTTTTTCATTGTACCAATAACATCTGCTGTCTCAAGTTTTAGCTTTTTTTCTAGCAATTAATTTCTATTGATTTACCTTTTTTATCCCATTAGACTGCAACTGAACAGATTAATTAAAACAGACTGTACAAATTTAAAATTTGATAGGTCATATACAAGCCTGTTTTTACATATAAGCAATTCCTCTACACAGCTGCCACCCCAAAGGAACTGAGCTCCCTTTTACCTGCCAACTCTTCCAGTGCCACCATATCCACCTGATTGGTCTGTGGGAAAGACTCAGCATCTCCTCAACCTTGGGGTTAATGTCATCTCCCAGCTTCAACCCTATCTCACAGTGGCCTCAATGCACTCTGGGTTTCTAAGTAGGGGAATGCCAGTAGGGCAGTGCTGTTTATAGGTAGATATTGGATGGTTCTCTCTTCTAGGAGCAATTAGATGGTTTCATGTTATATAGGAACTAATACCAAAGAGGAGGGCAGGTATCCAAGATGGAAGGAGGCTGACTCCCTGCTAGAGAGAGAGAAAGGGGAATAGCTAGATGTTAATAGAATTTTAAAGCAATAATAGAATTTTCTGGCAGCTTATTAAGTAAAATAACCAGTGGTTCTTGTCTCTGGCTATACCACAGAATCAACTGGCACTTCTTGAAATACTGATGCCTGGGCCCCATGCATATGGGGTATGATTTAATTGCTCTGGGTAGGGGCCTGATCATCAGTTAAAAAGTCCTCCAGGTGATTCTAATGTGCAGCCAAAGTTGAGAAATGCTGACCTAAGACCAAAAATGTCTTCAGATATTTCAGCGTGTTCAGGATACAGGCAGAAATAGCTCCTGAATATTTCCTGAGGGGAAATAAATACAATTCTGTCTTGCACTATACAAATCTGGATTTTTGTGAGTGGAAGCAGGTCCTGGTATCTGATTTTATATAAGCCTCTTAGGTGATGCTAATTCAGATGTTTCATAGACTTTGAAAAATACTCTAGAATAGAGAGAGAAGAAAGCAGCGTCTTTTTATCCATCTATTGTTTATGATGAACATGTTATTATGTTTAAGCCTCACAATGCTCCTATATAAGGAAAGCAATATTATCCTGTTTTACTGTTAAACTCCAGTAAAGGAGATTAAGTAACTTGTCCATGAACACAAAGCTAGTAAAAGCACAGCCATGTCACACATGAATATTTAGTCGAATGCTAGGGACAAGGTAAGTTTTAACCACAAATCCTTTTTCCTAAGCTTTTCTATGCTTCCTGTTGGTTCACTAGCTAACCCTGAAGGGCCATTAGGTCTTGGCTCAAAAGAGGGGGGGTGAGAGGAGCTGGTTGAGTAGCAGAGAGAAACATAGCTGGTGACATAGCCTGGCCCAGGCAGGGAGAGGTTCTGGGATGACGCTGTGGTCAGAAGACCTTCCCAGTGCTGCAGATTCTGAGGAATTATAAGGTCGGCCAGCCTTGCTTGTAAGAAAAGCCAACAATTGTAAAGTGAATTAGAAAATCTCACTGCTTTAATTCTTATTTGTCTTTCTGTCTGTCAAATGTTAATGTTCTGATAAGCAAGTACGTTCTCTACCATGAAGAGCATCTGAGAGCTCTGTAACCATGCATTTGAGACTTTCAGTGCCACCTGGAGAAGTCGGCATTATCAGAGCTGCGAAGGTTTCTGAATAGACAAGGGGTGGTGATCTTGCCTGGATGTGTCTGACTCATGAGCAAGAGAGAAGCCCATTTCCTATTAGTCATTTCTTTTCCCTCCCTCATCAGAGAGAACATTTTTCCTGAGTTCTACACATTTTAGTGTAAAATAAATACAGCTCTGCTTTGGGTCAAGGCTTTCTGTGTTCTGGACCTGCCTATTCCACGGCTTGCTTGATCCTTCCACTTGGATGCCTCGGAGTCAAGTAAACATGTTCACCGTCTAGTGCGTTCTTGATGGTGGACTGACTCCATCCTCTCCTCAGATGCTCCACACAGAGACAGAGAAGCCTGCCTCGGCATCGCCCTCTTCTGCCATAGCTAATCCAGCACCAAGTTCTGCAGCATTTCCTCACTAGTATTTCTCCACTCTGTCTACTTCTCTCTGTCCTCATTGCCACCAGGCTTGCTTGAACTGCCTTTGTGACTTGCCTGGAGCAGGACGGTAGCCCACCCTCTCACTGATGCTTCTGTATCCATGCTTGTGTCAGAGTGATCTTTTAAAAATTATGCTAGTTTTTATTTCAGACCTGTGGATGGTTTTTTATTTTTAGAATAAAGATCAAAACCTCTGACTTGGCTTGTTAGACTTGACCTTTGCCTACCTGTCGAGCTTTAATTCCAAGCTCTCCCCCTTTATCTTCTAAATCCTATCCACACTGGTCTCCTTTGGTCCCTTGAGTGTTTTCTATTTGTTCTTGCTTTAGGGCCTTTGTACCACTTCTTCCCACTGCTAGAACTCCCTCCCTTTTGCCTCTTTAATGCTTCCCGGTGCTTCAGCTCTCCACTCAGATGTCACTCCCATGGGTCTCCTTTCCTGCCCCTCCCAAATGAGCTCCAGTCCTCCAGCAGTGTACACAGGATTCCTGCACACAACGTCCCCCTGCTTATGCAAGGACGGGACTGGCAGGGGCTCAGCCTGTTTTGTCCACTGTGTATCTCCAATCTAACTCAAATGCTTAGCACATACCACGTATTCAATAAACATTTGTCGGTGAATAAATAAAGGAATAATAAATGATGGACATTAACCTCCTTTTCCCCATCCTTATATAAACACACACACATTTCATCCAGCTGAGGGCTAAGGGTGATTTCAGCATGACACTCCTTGAAATCTTTAGTTGCTTGACTCATATTTTAATATGACACCTAGTTAAAGTAGGAAAAGACTATGAGCAAAGAATGGTGATTTACTGTTTACAAAACACTGTCCACTCCCCTAAGGATGTTTAGTAGGGAGGGCTGCTGTTATTGTCTTTGTCTGGAGCTCAGTGAAGTTGAGTGATTCGTACAAGGTCAGACAGAGATGAGGCATAAAAGGGAAAAGAGACTTTATTCTATGAATTCTATTTAGTACAAATGATGATAATATTTGTATTGTATGATAATAAATGATAATAGTTAGCTTAGCGCTTGAAATATTTTAGATGCTGTACTCAGGACTTTATATAAAACTGTTTTATACGTACCATAAATCTCTGAGATCGTACGATTACTATCTTTTCCTTACAGAAGGAAAAGCTGAGCCGTAGGGATGTTAAATAACCTGCTGTAAGCGGTAGATGCAGAGATAAAACCCAGACACCCTGGCACCAGATATCTGCTCCTAACAACTTACTATTTGGCTTCGTCTGTGTTATAGGAGCTCCTGGCTTCCATGACACCATTTTCATCATGTGGCAAAGTGTATCTTCAATTAAGAGAAAGTATCTTTCTTTATTTGTTGTTAATTTGTCTTCCTTTGTGGTTTCCTTTTTCCTCTTTACCACACTTCTTCCTGTTTGTCCTGGGGCTTTTCATTCTTCATGGAACACAATAAATTGGCTGCAGCAACAACAACAAAACAAAACTCAGACTTTGCTGAAAAGCAAGTCTGAAATTTATGTCCATGTGTTTTTCTTGTTCAGAATGTGATGTCTTTTGCAAAAACAAACAAAAACGCTCAGTTTGTTTCTATTTCGATCTTTAATAGGTAAACTGCCAACAATGTTATTAATTGTTCTGTGCTGAAGCCATCTTAGTTGTTCAGGTAGGTTCAGTGGTGGAGTAGAGAATGTTCTTAACTGAAATTCGGAAGACTTGGCTTTTAGGCTCAGCTTTGTAATTTTGCTGTGTGACGTGAAGCAAGTCACTTAATGTAGTGGATTGAGTTATGTCTCCCCCAAACTCATTGAAGCTTGAATTGTATCCCTTGTGTTTTATGTATTGGAAACGTGGTCCCCACTGTGACTGTTAAGAGGGTGGGAAAGCCTATCATGGTAACTGAAAGGTGGAGCCTTGAAGAGGTGATTGGATTGTAGGACCCTGCTGTAGTGAATGGGTTAAAAATGGTGGTCAGGGGTGTGCTTCTGAAGGCTTTAAAAGAAGAGAGTCTGTCTTTATCTCTCTTGCAACTTTGGACTTCCCAGCCTCAGAAACTGTACAATAAATTTCATTTTTCTTTGTAAATCACCCAGTTTCAGATATTTTGTTATAAGCAACATAAACGGACTAATACACTTAACATCTCTGATCCCAAGTCTCTTTATCTGTAAAATGAGATAATGGCTTTGCCTTGTGAATAGTCATTTTGAATTGTGAAGCATCTTTTTATCATAAGGGAATTAGTATATTGTACTTTCTTTTAGGAGGAGAAAAGAACATGAAGTAGAACATTTTCATTAATACTTTCAAGGAGAACACTAAAGAAACCTACTCTTCTATTTGATTATCCAGTTGGTGCCACTGAATATATCACGTATGTTTCCAAATAGCCAATGCCCAGTGGAGCTCAGGACAGGTCAGAGTGGGAGGAAAGAAGGAAAAAGGGAGTAATTTCTCTTCTTTGGGCTTTGGGTTGAGCCCACTGGCATGGCACAGAAGGGCTCGTGTGAAGCTTGCTGTTCTCTCTTCTCAACAATCTGAAGGCACAGGAAATTGATTTTTTTTTCTTATGTTTCAGCTCAAACTTATTGACAGTGCCGGCCAGGAACACTCTGTTGAGGCCATATCAGGGCTCACTGGACACAGGCCACGTGAACCCGTAGTGTCTTCCACAGGCATGGGAGGACAAGGTGGCCTTACTTAACACACATTTGCTATCTTTTCCCTAGTCCTATGCTATGGTGATGGAATGATGTCCAGAGAAAGGGGGATTTAGAAATCCTGGCTTGGGGTTTCCATTGTCTTCGTCTGTCTTTATGATACAAAGCATCTAGGTTTGAAAGCTGATTTTTTTTCATGGTTAGAGGCAAAGTTACAACCAGTTAATTCACAAAGTTTACTCACCTGCTATGTTAGGTATAGTAATTTGTGAAGGAAGGACCTGTTCTTCACGATTATTTCTGTACCCACTTTTTAAGGTCTTATTGACTCTGGAAAGCAGAAGTGCCAAAAGTTTTTTGAGATATCTTTTGAACGAGCAGAGGACATTAAACACCTGGCTCCCTTGCTGGGTCACTTAGAAACGTTCCTGCCTGGAAGCAGGATGCAATGTCTTAGGGCCCTGGGCAAGGTCTTTAGGACAGAAAAGTACCTGTTAGTAAACTCTCTAGTGGATCAACAGGTTTAATTTCAGTTTATACCAAGACACAGATTAGGGGACGTTACCTTAGCTGGTACCTGGGCCATTTTTCTTGATGTTTAAGGTCATAATCTCTCACCGTGACTCTCTTTCTTGCATTCCAGATCGAGGATGAAGGTTTGGTAGTTTGGACTTCACTGCTCTAGAGAGCATTTACTAACATTGACTGAGCCTTTAATATTGTTCTGGGCCCTTCGTATACATTATCTCATTCAGATTGTTTCACACAGTCCTGTAATGTACCTATTACCATTATCCTCTTCTTACAGATGAGAAAACAAGTTTAGAGAGATTAGCTGATTGCCTACGTCATATAACTAGTGACTGGCTGATTGGGGCTTAGGCGCAAGTATCTCAGGTTAATTCCTGTGTTCTGTTCTTAATTCATAATTGCCCAGCGGTTGCTGCTGCTGAGCTTGGTGTTGGGATATCCTATGCAACTTGACTTTGGGGAGCAGACGATGGAGGACTCTTGGGCATTCACCTGAGTTCCTTTATCAGGGCTTGTCCACTGGCCTTTTGACTGCAAGATATCCTTGAAGTTGTCACCTCTTGGAGCCTGTATTACCACAGTCCATTTATAACAAATCATTTAACAAAAATCTATTGCGTACCTATTTAGTACCATACCTTGTACTAAGCATGGAGAATAGAGTAGTGGACAAAAGACAATGTCCCTGCTCTCATAAAGCTTTTTTTAGTATAAGAGACAATTATCAAAGAAATAAATAATGTCATATCAGATAGTGATAATCCCTTTGAGGATAAATATAGCAGAATTTAAGAATGATGAGTGCTAGGGTTGTTATTTTAGATGATAAGCATGGGGAGACCTCTCAGAAGAAGTGACATTTGTGCCTAAACTTGAATAATATGAGCAGTGAGTCTTATGGTAATTGCAGTAAAAATGTTGCAGGAAAAAGGCAGTGCAAAGTCCCTGTGGTAGAATTATACAGGATGTGCTCAAGGAACAGCAGGAAGGCCAGCCTGGGATGGGTGAAGGGAAGAGTGGAAGGAAATGAGATAGGGGTGGTTTCTGCAAGAAGTTAGCAGAACCATATATGACTTTCTAGACTATGGTAGGGGCTTTGGATTTTATTTTAAGTGTGATGGGAATCCATTGGAGGGTTTTGCACTGGGACATGATGTACTCTGTTCTTACAAGGCTCTCTCTGGCAACCATGTTGATAACAGACTGTAGGATGGGAGGCAGTGGAGGCAGACAAGCCAATCAGAAGGTTGCTACATAAAACCAGTTTAGATATGATGGTGGACTTGAGTGGTAAGAAGTGGTTGGATTCAAAATGCATTTTGAAGGTAGACCAGATAGGATTTGTATATAAATTAGGTACAGATGTTATCAAGGTTAATTTGTTGTCATCTACGTAGTTGTAATTGGTGGCCGTGACCCTGGGAACTGACTCAAGAGGTAGACCTAAGAGTGTGCCTTCCTTCTCAGCCTCATACCTTCTTCTTCTTGAACTATGCCATCCTTTTGCTGTTGAGGGACATCCCCTTCAGGTGGGTGCAACTCTGATGCCATGTCTTCTGTTATGCATTGTTGCCTGCTACGTGTGGGAAACTGGGGTTATTAAGATACACGTCAAGTCTTCACCGACCACATGGAGGTCTTAATCCAACAAGAGAGCCTATAGTACAAGGTAGAATGAAAGAAATGCCATAATAGAGTGAAAGAGTGCTCTGAGGGAACTGAGATCTGAGTGACGGATTCTAACTTGGGGTAGAAGACTAAAAATCAGGGTTCTCTAGAAGTTGCAGGAGATCTGAGCTTTAAAAGAGACTTTCCAATTTCACACTCATGTCCTTTTGTGGTCAGTTTCCTAATTTCTTGTCCTTGCCCTTTCTCCCTCTGTGGCTATCAGTTCCCTTTATTTATTGTTTTATAAAAAAGAAATCCTTCTTTTTCAGTCTAGATGTGGGGGTGGGAGAAGTGTGCATTTATGTCAGTGACTCAGACTGTGTGCCAGATTAGGATAGATACCCAAGACTGGTCTTTTGTCCTGTGGCCACAATCATCAAATCTCAGAGTAAACTTTCATTGCCTACTGACCCATCAAAGCCAGCACAATGAGGGAGCCTGTTAGGACTTTATAACATGCTTAGGCCTTGGGGCTCTGTTAACCTCGCTCTGTGGACTACCTGCTGGAAGAGAATTTCCAGTCATTACTCATCTTATATTGAGGCAAGTTGTGTGAGTGTTTGCCTACGTCCTGCAGGGCTCCCTTGACCTGGTTCATTGTTTTCTCAAGCTTTACCAGACATTCCTCTGTAATGCGGGTGAAAACACTGTCATGACAAAAGGCCTAAGGTTCCAGATGCTGTCAGGGCTCAGATAGAATCTCATGCAGAGTTATTGTAGATCTGTTGACGATGTTCATGCCTCATGCACAGTGTGAATGTGTTGCTACATTATCAAGTGTCATTAGCTGGTGTTGATTTGGTACTCATATTTTGAAAAGAAGCAGTTGTCAACCAATTTTGTTGTGGGTTGTATACATGTGTGTCTCCCTTACAGGGCTTTAAACTCCTTGAGGACTGAGAACATGTCTTACTCACTTTTTTTTCTTCTAGGCTTAGAATAGTGTTGAGAATCATGGAGTCAGTCCATGCTTCAAATTGAATCTTGGTCAAGTTGCTTAATGACTCTGTGCCTCAGTTGCTTCGACAGGAAATGAAAAACATACCTACATTTACAATGTTGTTGGGAATCTTAAGAGACATAATACATTTATAAAAGCACTTAGTGCTGTGCCTGAATTCACAGTGAACACTCAATAAAGAGGACCTATTATTATAGTACAGTAAGTGCTCAATAACTTTATATTTAATGAATGGAAGCTCTTGGAGACTAGAGATCTGTTGCAGCAAGTGGGATTCTATGACTCGCACAGGAGAACAAGGCGAGTGCTAGCAGCCCTCACCCAAACCTGTTCATTTCTTAAGAGGGGAATGGTGAGACTGTGGTGGGAGAAAAGTGTCAGGATTTATTTTGGTGTGCCCTAATAGACCATGCCACTAGCCTATGAGAGGCATTTGCCAAAGCTTGAGAAATTCCTCCTTCCTACTAGCCTGAGAGATGCCAAAGGCTGAACTGGACTAACCTTGGGCTTTTTCCCTTGGAGGCTCAGTCCAATCTGCTCAAGTCACAGAATGGAGAATAGATTGATACCCCATTCCAATCCATTCCCATCACATTTACTTAAACCTTTTCTTTTACGTGTCTTTTGGTTGCTGAGCAATAGCTATCTAATGACATGGTGTGAACTATCAGGACTACGACAGCAGAACTCATCTCTTTTGGTATGAAGATCTGGGTCTTCTTTAGGGTAGCTCTTCAGTGACTGCTGGGGGTGAGAGTGGGAAATACCAGATCAAAATGAGCTCACTCCTGTGATTCTTTAGGGCATCCTGGTACCATACATAATTCAGGTATGTGTGTCTGTCTTTCATGATAGTACCAGAACCTGAGTTCTCAGATAGTTCCCCATATCTGCTTTACTGGATGGCTTATGGATTCAAATGATGGCACAATTTAATTGGAGATAAAAATGACTCCCAGTTGTCAAGTACCTACTATAAACCTTATCCTGTTTCATCCTCACCACAAGCCTGCAAGTATTCTTACCTCCTTTATTCACATGAAAGAACAGAGGTTCAAGTAACTTCCCTGAGGTGATAGGATAGAAAGGATATAAACTCAGTCTTTTAAGCTCCAGCTATACCATTCACATCACATTTGCTATAAAGTGAGCTTGAAATATTACATGAAAATAATTTCAGTTGGCTAATAGTCTGTGGACCTATTTCAGTCTTTTGGACATCTCTGTTTACTAGTAGTTATTATTAATTAAGGAAACAAACTAATAATTTCAAACAGAAATTTTCTGGAACTCTTCTGATACGCTCAGTATTTTTGTCTTTTGTACCATGGAATACTGAAACATTCTCTAGTTGAGACAGTCATGGAGAAATATTCTTAAATTCCATGCTTTTCACTCTTTTTGAGCTGTGATGTAATATATATATGAGCCTATATTGTCCTTCAAGGTATTCACCGTGTAAGGGCAAATATTTATTTCAATTCATATCCTCATTGGTCCCTCACTTTGGGAATTATTTTCAGACCTAGTTAAAAAGCTATAAAAGAAAATCTGTCCCATTTAAAAAACAATTGCTTCTATTATTGAGATGTCAAATACATGTGTAACATTCACTAAATTAAAGATCTGTTGCCCAGCTCATTTACATTCAAGATCATATGCTTTAGAGATGATGCGGGAAATTGAGATCCTTTGATTAAGATTTCCCCATTTACTACATATGGCATGCCTAATTAGAAACTGGAAATAGTCTTATTCATTAAGAGTCACCCACTTCTTCCATTTTAGATGACATTGTCAAGAGTGTTTGGACTTCAGGCATGTCTAAATATAGTTTAATTGGACCCAATGTGGAAATCTACAATCTGTACTACTGCATCTGAGCTGCCCTCTAAATCCTTCTTTCTTTCTTTCTTTCTTTCTTTCTTTCTTTCTTTCTTTCTTTCTTTCTTTCTTTCTTTCTTTCTTTCTTTCTTTCTTTTCTTTCTTTTTTTTTTAGGAGTAAGGTTTATTGAATACAAAGATTGACAACATATTTCTATAGGGTAATCAAATGAGTCATCACATTTGTATGTGACATTCTTCTAGATGAATGGGGAGATATGCTATTGTTGAGAAGGAGAAAGTAAACAGAAAGACAATAGGACAGACATTTTTCTTAGATTTGCTCATTTTTCAGGACGGATATATAATGCCTTTGCTTCTCTGAGGGGATTTGGCTTGTGTTTTCTGTTATGTCTCAAATTAGTTGTTTTGAGATTTCTCTTCCAGGGAGTGGAGTTTGGTAGTAAGCATTTTGCTGCTTTATTCTACCCCCTCAAGAACTTTCTTAACCACTATGGGTTTGGCATGCTTCCTTGCTTGCCTGGTTGTGGGTGGGGTGGGGCAGCCTGTGGTCCCTGGCCCCCTGTCAGGACCTGGGGTGGTGGCATGCTCCATTGCTTGCATGGTTATGGGTGGGAGTGGGGCTGGCCCACTGCCACCATCTGAGGACCCCAGGTGGCAGTGTACTCTGTTGCTTGCCTGATTGTCTAAATCATACTATTGAATTTTTATAAACATCATTGGTATTAGATCAATTTCAGATTTGCTAAGAGACACAGATAATTTTTCTCACAATTTCAGTTTTTGAATTATTGAGGAAAATAAGATTTGTTTCTTTTTTTTTCTTTTTATTTAATAAAGATAAGACAAAAACAACTGTTCAGGATGTTATCCATGAAGAGGTACTATAGTATTGAAGGATATGAGCTTTGAAGTCAGGCCACCTTACTGAAGTCCTGACTCTGCTACTTGTTGGTTACATGTTCTTAAGAAACATGTGTGACCTTTCTGTGCCTCAGTTTTCTCATCTTTTTTCTGGTCACTATTTTTCTATTAAGAACTGGGCTGTGACTTTAAGGATTCCTTTGCTGGGTAATCTGTATTTTTCTCTTCCGGATTCTTTTAAGTTTCTTTCTTTCTTTCTTTCTTTTTTAAATATGTCAATATGTTCATACATTTATTTATTTATTTATTTGGTTATGAATATTCATGAGATACAAAGCTGATTGTCACTCCTTGTGCCCATGATGTGAGGGCCAGATTCATACTGGCAGCATACCCCATTACCACAAATTGCATCTGTACCCTGTGTCACCCACCCAATTATCCCCATCGTCTCTCCACCTCCCTCTATACCCTCCACTCCACTTTGTAGCCCAAGTTATGTTCTCTCCCTCTGCAATTTCAATGCACCACTGTGGTGTTTCTTTCCTTCCTTCTTTCTCTCTTAACTCCCACTTATGAGTGAATGCATGCAGTATTTATCCCTCTGTGCTTTGCTTATTTCACTCAACATAAGTTTCTCCAGACTCATCCATGTTGCAAATGGGAGTATTTCATTCTTTTTTGTGGCAGAGTAGTATTCCATGGTGTATATATATCAGTTTCCTTATCCAATCATCCATCGATAGACATTTAGGTTGGTTCCATGTCTTGGCTGTTGTAAACAGAACTGCAATGAACATGGGAGTGCAGGTATCCCTTCAACGTGATGATTTCTATTCCTCTGGGTACCCAGAAGGAGGATTGCTGGATCGTATGAGAGATCTATCTGTAGTTGTTTGAGAAACCTCCATAATGTTTTCCATAGTGGTTGTACTAATTTACAGTCCCACGAACACTGTAGTTTATTTCTAATGTCTTTGATATTCTACTATTTTCCTATAATGGGTATTTTATTTATTTTTCTCAGGACTTGTGGTACTTATGCAATCTGAGATTTCACATATTTTAGTAATATAGGAAATTTCACAGCCATTACCTTTTTAAATACTACTCTCCTTCATTCCTATTTTCTAGTACTTCTAAGAGACATATGTTGGACCTCATTTTGTTCTCCATTTCTTCTAATCTCTCGTATTTCTATGACTATAACTACATCACTCAGTGCTACATCTTGGGTTATTTCCCTCAGCTCTATCTTTTTTGGTTGATTCTCCTGCTGGATATATTGAATTTGTTGTTTTTTCAATCTATTGGCTCTTAAATATCAGTGGATATTTTTTAATTCACAGTTTCTATTTTTTCATAGATTTCTTATTTTTGGTGTTTTTTTATTCATTTCCATTCTTTAATCTCTTTAGGTATTTAAAACATTTTCCAAGCTTGTTCAGATTATTATTTGTCATTTTTAGGCACTCTATTAATCTTATTTACTCTGTCTGCTGCTTATTTTCTAGCATATTTTGTAGTCTTCTGATTGGAAACTTTTTGTATTTCACTTTCCCCCCATGTGTAGGAATTTCTTTATTTTTTATTTCTTTATTTTTTTTATTGTAACATAGTCGATTGTACATATCTGTGGGGTAGAGAGTTGAATATCATTACCTGGGTGCAATATGTGATGTTCACATCAAGATAATTAGCATATTCAACATTATACGATGTAATCATTTTTCCTGTTGGTTCAGAGCAGTTTTTCATTTTCTTCTGCCATGTACTTCAGAAGTATCAGCTTGGATTCCTATCACTTATGGGCACTCTAAATTGGACTCTAAACCTCTGATTATGCAAGAGTGGGGTTTTAATTTCTTTGGGGAATTTGTTTTACTCACCCACAATCAAAGATAGAGAAAAAGTAATTGCTGTCTCCCTAAAACAGTAGGCGGATTTTATCCAGCTCTCTGTTTTCTGAGGGCATAGCACTTTAAGGGCTTCTGGTTTTATTCAGGGATTTATATTTCCATTCCTGACCTCACACAGGTCTAAACTTTTTGCATAGGCATTAAGACCCAAGCCCCTAGCAATTAGAGGTCTCCTGCACACCACTGATACCATCTCTGGTCAGTGAAATGTCAACTTCTGTGCTTACCACTCTTTTAGTTCCTGATGCCTAGGACTTTTACTTTTTTCTAACTACCTTAGTGGTGTATTTTAAGATGTTTTTGTTTTACTTTATCCAGAATTTCTAAGCATTTGCAGTGGGAATATTCATTAGTTCAGTCTATCACATTGATAAAACCGTAACTGTAGTGCTATCTTGATGATTAAATGAAATTTTGCATGTGTGAAATTTAGCACACTACTTGACCTAAGCTTGATGATATTTTTTATATTAGCCATTATTATAGAACAATTTGTACAGAGTCAAAATAAACCTCAGGGTACTTCTGAGAGGAGGAAGAAGTAATTTGAGTATACATGTCTTTGGTTATTTTCACATAAAGTCATTTGATTAGTCATAGGGTTGGGTATTGACAAGCATATGTAAAGTTTCTAGCACTGTTCCTGGGAAATATTAATTTCCTTATCACACTGACAGTAAATATTATCAGTGCATTCCTGTTTTTGTCCTAGCTTTCTTGTAACCATTTTACCATCTTTTCCACAACTGTTTCATTTAGTTGAACTCTTCACCTATAAAATAATACGTGTTGTCAAGTATACCTTTCACTAACCTGCCAGTAAAATGAACATGATTTGCAAGATGACAGAAAAGACTTTTTCCAAGAAAATAAAACCCAAGACGATCACAAGGCAATGAACAAACAAAAGTATTAACATTAGCTCCTGCTTAGTTATGTCATCTACCACAATTAATGTCACAGGTCATTGATGTTTAAACAGATGGTAATTTTTTCCTTTGGCAATTAATAAAAACATATCAGTGTTATAAAAATAATAATGATATAAGTTAACTCCATATAAAGCTGGGGAATACTGATTAAAAGGAGTCACCTCTGCTAGGGTGATGGAGATGCAAAGGATTACTCAAAGCCCATTTCTTCTGAGTAGTGAGAGGCCCCAAAGGGGTTAATATCCAGGAACCCTCAAGAGAGAAGCATTCCTCGGGAAATAACCCTGAACTAGGGTTTTCTTTCAGTATTTATTCTCCAGGCAGGAAAGTTACAGAAAAGGAACATAGGTGGTTACAAAAAGAACAGTAAGATAATTTTCATGGCAACAATCATTAGGTTTAGCTGCACCAAGGACATCTGCCCTTAGAGCCAGCAATTTTGCTGTATTACAATTTTTTATCTACAACAGAAACTTCAGCCCAGAGAAAGTTTGCTGTCTTTCCCAAGCTTATCATTTCTATGTGTAATTCTAAAATGTTAGGCCCTGTGAAATACATTTGCTTTATAAATGTTAGTATACTCCACAAAGAGATATATTCTAGATTCTTTAGTGGAAAGTGTACCTTCAGCTTTTATGAAATTTCCAAGTTTTTATAATGAGTATGCACTGTTATTATATCAAAAAAGTTTTAATAAAATAATATACAGAGTTATTCATAATTACCAAACATGGAAGCAGCTTATAAGAAAAAGTGAGAATAAAGTATGCTTATAGTCTTTTTAAACCATAGACTATAAGCAGTTATTAAAATAATGTTTATGCAAACTAGAATGAAAACATAGTGCCACCAAGCTATATTCAGAGCATAATGATTAGCTGTAAATGTTTTTTTTTAATTAACAAGAAGAAATAGAAAATAAACCATGCATTCTATTTAAGAATGTAGAAAAATAAAAATTAAACATAGGAATTGGAATGAACAACAATAACAGCAGAAAAATAAATAAATCTATGAATGGGCTTTTTGAAAAAGTCAATAAACAGCCCAAATCTTGGCGATGCAAATGAGGAAGAGAAGCCAGAGATACACAGGATTTGAAATGAAAAAGAGGGTAAAACCAGAAACATTAAATCAACTTAGAAAAAAAAAGAATACTAATAAAGTTGAAAATTTCAGTGAAATAATTTTGAAAATATCAACTAATAACAGTCCTAAAAAGTAGGAAATGTATGTAATGTAATTACTATATTGGATTTTATACTTTTTTAAGTGTTCACTATTAGGTTTCAGCCTGGATCATTTTATAGGTGAGTTCTTTCAGGCCATTCTTAAGCTATTAAAACTATTCAGATTTCTGGTTCGAAATCTTCAAGTTATGGCATATTTATTCTGTCTTTTTCTTAAAAAAACATCAGAAATAGCAAGGAGAAAAAGAGGGAGTAATACAACACCTACAGTGACCCAAGAAATGATGTCTACTACAACCTCGAACTGTGAAGACCCCTGGCCAAATATGTATTATCTCTGTTGAGAAGAGACTGCTTGCTGGGAACCAAGAGGTGCTCTTGGCCTTCTGCAAGATACAAATTTCTCCTACAGTAGGCAATGTAGTTCTTAAATGGGAAGCCACTTACCTTCTGACTGCAGCTATAGGAATGGAGCAGTCACGGGAGATGCAGGGCTGTTACTGCAGTGTCTTAGTTAAAAAATACGAAGAAAATCAAAGAAGTGCAACTGAAGGATACACCTTATGTCATTTCTATAGTCTCTGACTAGTGCTCTTAATTGAAATGGGTTCCCAGAGTAAGGGAGAGTAACCCAAGAAATGGAAGGAAGCAGTTGCACATTGCAACAGAAAGCTCACAGGGCAATAATAACTACTAATAATGTTAACTTTTAGTGAACAATTAGTATGTGGCAGGAATTTTTCTAGGTTAAATATTAACTCACTTAATTTTTATAACAACCTATGCAGGAATTATTATTACTCTCCCACTTTACAGATGAAAAAAAAATGAAGAGAATTAAAAGTACAAAGTACCTGTTCAAGGTCAAAGAACTAGTAGGTGGCAGTGTTGGGATTTGAACCCAGTAGATGACTTCAGAGCCTAAATTTTTAACTGCTATCTTTTATACTCTTTCCACCTCTAGCTCTACCATGTTTCTCTCTAAGACACTAAAGGATTTAGTGAGAGGGTAGAGGAGATACAAAAGGGGAGGCTAGAGAGAGGGAAGATCTATGGGCCAAGGACTTTATTAAGATACAGGGCATTAGTCAAGCAGGTTTCCCATGGGAAGTTCTAACTGGCAGGTTTAGAGCAAGCAGGCATGAATTCCATAAGGTCATTCTATGACTGAGAATGGTCACTGAGGCAAGTCTGCACAATCCATGAAGGATATGGGGTCAGTGGGGCAAGTCACGTAGGTTGTATTTATACATCCAATAGAGAGGTGGCCACCACCAGGAGGTGGTTTTATAAGTCAGGTATCTGGCTTGACCACACTAAAGAACTGGATACTGTGTCAAGTGTTCCTAAAGCTTGCTTCTGGTATGAGAAAGTTAAACCTAGATTCAAAATGAGCATAAAATTTTAAAAATTCACTGCAGCTCTTCATCTAGAATCTGGCAGATGAATTATTCAGAGATAACTAAGAATCTTAAACAAAAGGAAATGAACAATATACATTGTTAAATGAGTTGCCCAAGGAAGCATAGAAACGGTCTGGCTCAATTGTTCTCCATATTATCACAGAAATTACAGACAATTTGATGTTTTTGAAAATAGAGAAAGCTCAGAAGATTATATGACAACAGGAGAATGTACGAGCAAGCTGAAAAAGCTCAGAAAAGAAATGGAAGTGAAATATAACACTTCACAAAATGAAAGGAACAAAAAGTCATTAAAGAGTGTAATAAAAGCTCTGGCAAAGATGAAATGGGTGGCTTAGGGAAATCATATACAAATAATCAAACTAAAAAAGAATAAAGAAATCTTTTGTTTGTTTGTTTTTGGCTTAAACAGCAGAAATTATTTTCTCAGAGCCTTGAAGTCTGAGATCAGGTGTCAGCAGGATTGGTTTCTTCTGAGGGCCTCTTTCCTTGACCTTAAGTTTTCTGCTGAGAAATCTGTTATTCTGATGTTAAGGGGATTCCCTCAGTGGTGAAATAACACTTTTCTCTTTCTGTTTTTAGAAGTCTCTCTTGTTTTTTGACACTTTGACTACAATGTGTCTCAGAGAGGACTTTTTTGGGCTAAATTTGTTTATGGATCTTTAAGTTTCTTGGATCTTGAAATCCATAGCTCTTCCAATACTTAAGTAATTTTCAGCTATTATTTTGTAAAATAAGTTTTATATGCCCTTTCCCTTCTCTTCACCTCTGGAACACACAAAATACAGATGTTTTTATGCTTAAAGTTGTCCCACAGATCTCATAAGCTTTCTTTATCCTTTTAAAATCTTTTATATATTTATTTTGGACTGGTTATTTCAAAAGTCCTGTTTTCAAGTTTAGAAATTCTTTCTTCTGCTTGATCTAGCTTAATTTCTCAGTTGTACCTTTTTTTTTTTCATTTAATGAATTCTTCAATTCCAAGATCTCTGCTTATTGTTGCTGGGTTTTTTGTTTGTTTGTTTGTTTTTTATTTTTAACAATATCTATCTCTGTTGAATTTCTCATTCAGATCATGGATTACTTTTCTGATATTATCAAGTTGTCTTTCTGTGTTCTTTTGCATCTCTATGAGTTTCCTTAAGATTATTATTTGGATTTCCTTTTCAGGAATTTTATAGATTTTCTTTTCTTTGGGGTCTGGAAATGAAAATTATTGTCATGTTTTTTATAACTTTGGAGGTGTCATGTTTTCTTCTCCCTCTGCACCATTTATTGTATTCTTATGTTGATGTCTGGGAATCTGGTAGAATAGCCATTTTTAACTTTCTGGAGTAGGTTTTGAAGAAAGAGACTATTTACTGTGGGTGTATTCTGTGGTGTCAGTTGGGTAGGGTATTGTAGGTTTGGTTTGTAGTGTAGTCTTCATGTGATTTCTTTAACTATGTTCATCTCCAGTGTTGTCTGTGAGTGCCTTTGTGGACTAGGCACTGGGGCACTAAACAGCTTCTTGCTGAAGTGGATGACAGTGGGTGGAGTTGCTGGGGCTGCAGGAAGGACTTCAAGCCCCTGAAAGATGCACTGGTGTGCTCAGTGCTTCCTCAGCTGAAGTGAGTGACCCTGAACAGGGTTGCTGGGGTTGCTGTTAGGACTTTTGGGTTCCAGGAGAGGTGCTGTGGCAATCAGCTATTTCCTCTACTAAAGTATAAAAGATCACCAGGGAAATGGGTGGAATTGTGGATCCCTGGGAGAAGTACTGGGGCATTCTGCAGTTCCTCAGCTGCACTGGCCAACCATGTGGGGAATTGCTGGGGTTGTGGCCTGGGCCTTGGACTCTGGGAAGAGGCACTGGGGCATCCTGTAGCTTCTCAGCTGGAATAGACAATACTGGGAAGGGTTGTTGGGGCCATAGATAAGATCCTGTAGCCCTGGGGAAAGTGTTGGAATGCTCTGTAGCTCCTCAGCTGGAGTTGGTGACCCAGGGCGGGGTTGTTGGGGTTGCAGCTGGGATCTTGGACTCCCAAGAGAAACACTGGGGTGCTCTGCAACTCCTCAGCTGAAGTAGGCAACACTGAGTGAGGTCATTGGGGCAGGGGTGAGAACCTGCATCCCGAGGAGAGATGCTGGGGAGCTCTGAAACTCCTCAGCTGAAGTGGGTGAATCTGGAGAAGGCATCTTGGGCCTTGGTTGAGAATAAAGATATTATAGTAATAACAGTTATAAAAAGTAAATAAAGGTGCCCCTTTATATACATATTGGTATTTTTGAAAATGAGAACAGACAGAACAGATTCAAAAAATAAATGCCAACATGAGTACATTTCAAGAATGTAAGAAGTTCAGTACTAGAAAAATCATTAAATGTAATTTGTTATCAATAAGTTCAAAAGAGAAAAAATATTTAGCCTTTATAGATGCCAAAAACACATTTGATAACATTTGAAACACATCCTGATTTAAAAAATAAGTTTAGTAAAATTGGATTAGGATGAAAACTGACACAATAAAAATAATCACAAACTAACAGATATGCTTAATTAATTAATTAAAACCAGGATAAGAACAAAGGTCCATTATCATCAACTACCATATAACTTCACTCTGAAATATTAGAAAATTCAATTGTACAAGAAAAATAAATACCTATAAACTTATTTAAAAATATAAATGAAGGAGTAATATTACGATTATTTAAAAATAAACAAATTAATAACAAAAAGATAAGTATGCCAATAGAAAGAGAAGAAAAATATAGTCAGTAATTGTATAAAAATTTCTTTAGTCTTGATAGTAATCAAAGGTATACAAATTAAAACAATGAATAATAACTTGTTTTTCTTATTGGGCTAAAAAACTCAAATTAGTAATGACATCCAGAATTGGTAATGGTTTGTAAAATGGACATTCTTTACTTTTGTTAAAACTACCCATTTGTACAATCAGCCAGAAGTCTTGGAAATAAATAGCCTTTAAACTATTATTACAGTACAACTCAGCAATTTACCTCTAGACATTTCTCCAAAGGAAATAATTGGACAAGTGTTCAATACAAGTGAAGATATACCTTAATACATTTTTAATTTCAGTTTTATATAACATAAAATTGGAAAGGCCTCAGATGTTTATGATCTATTGTTTTTTTTTGTTTGTTTGTTTGTTTTTTCCTTTTTTTGTCTTTTTTCGTGACCGGCAACGGGATCGCAACCCTCGGTGTCGCGCCACACCGCGCTCAACCAGTGAGCAGACCGGTCTCTATATGGGATCCGAACCCTCGGCGGGAGTGCTGCAGTGCTCCCAAGTGCCACACTCTACCGAGTGCGCCACTGGGCCGGCCCTATGATCTATTGTTAAACAGGAAAAATATTAAGAAGATTTTGTATAATATTACCCTTTTTAAAAAGTTGAAATTATGTCTTTCAAGAATGTTTTTATCTAGGTGGAAGGCTGATAGACTTTATTTTATTTTTAAATTTGTATTTCTAAATTTTTTATAATCATATATTGTATATAATGAATTATGTTCATAAGAAACTTTTAAATATATCATGTTATGTAGAGAAAGCAATATAAACACTTCTTAAACAGTTTAATCCCCAGAGCCAGCAAAAATTCTTAGGAGAAAACTCTGAAATTACACAAAAATGTTAATGATAGTTGCCTCTGGGAGATAAAATTATGATGATCTTTTTAAAAAATTTTTTTTATTCAGAATATTTTAACATTTATTTGTATGTATTTGTGGGATATAGTATGTTGTTTCAATACATGCATATACTGCATAATTATTCACTTCAGATAGATAGCATGGTTTTGTATCCAGTAGTCCACCAGTTTTCCTCCCACCCCTTTCCCCTGGCTTCTGGTAACTCTTATTCTACTCTCTAGTTCTATGAGAACCACTTTGTTTTTGTTGTTTAGATTCTACATTTGAGTGATATCATGTGGTATTTGTCTTTTTGTGTCTGACTTACTTCACTTAACATGACGGTTTCCATTTCCATCCATGTTGCTGCAAATGATAGGATAGCTTTATTTTTAATAGCTGAGTAATATTCTATTGTGTATATATACCATAATTTTTTTAAAATCCATTCATCCGTGGATGGTCATTTAGGTTGATTCCATCTCTTGGCTATTGTAAAGAGTGCTATAATGAACATGAGAGTGTAGGTGTCTTTTTGATATACTGTTTTCATTTCCTTTGGGTATATACCCATTAGGGAGATAGCTAGGTCATAGGGTAGATCTATTTTTGGCTCTCTGAGGAACCTCCATATTGTTTTCCACAGTGGCTATACCAATTTACACTCCCACCAGCAATATAGGAGAATCCTTTTTCTCCACATCCTCGTCAGCATTTGTTATTTTTTTGTCTTGATTATAATAGCCATTCTGAGATGAGATATCTCATTGTGGTTTTAATTTGCATTTCCCTGGTGATTAGTGATGTTGAGCATTTTTTCATGTACGTGTTGTCCATCTGTATGTTTTTTTTTTGTTGTTGTTGTTGTTTTGTTTGTTTTGTTTTTTTTTTTTTTTTGAGAAATGTCCGTACAGGTCCTTTGCCCATTTTTAAATTGGGTTATTTGCTTTTTTGCTGTTGAGTTGTTTGAGTTCCTTATGTATTTAGGTTATTAGCCCCTTGTCTGATGTGTAGATTGCAAACACTTTATTCCATTCTGCAGGTTGTTTCTTCACTTTACTGGCAGTGACCCTCGCTGTGCAGAAGCTTTTTAATTTGATGTAGACCCATTTATGTATTTTTGCTTTAGTTGCCTGTATCTTTATAGCCTCACTCAAAAAAAGTGCTGCCCACTCCCATTTTGTGCATCATTTCCCCTGTTTTTTTTCAGTAGATTCATAGTTTTGGATCTTAAATTTAGGTCTTTCATCCATTTTGAGTTGATTTTTGTGTATGGTGAGAGATAGGGGTCTAGTTCCAGTCTTCTGCATGTGGATATCCAGTTTTCCCAACACCGTTTGTTGAAGAGGCTGTCCTTTCCCCATTGTATATTTTTGGCACCTTTGTCAAAAATCAGTTGGCTGTAAATGAGTGGGTTTACTTTGGAGCTTTCTATTCTATTACATTGGTTAATTTGTCTGTTTGTATTTCAGTATAATGCTATTTTGGTTGATATAGCTTTATAGTATATTTTGAAGTCAGGAAGTGTGATGCCTTTAACTTTGTACTTTTTGTTCAAGATTGCTTTAGCTGTAAAGGGTCATTTTGGTTTCATTCAAATTTTCAGACCATTTTTTCTATTTCTGTGAAGAAAATCAATGGTATATTGGTAAGAATTGCATTGAATGTGTAGATTGCTTTGGGTAATAAGGACATTCTGATGATTTTAATTCTTCCAACCTATGAACGTGGGATATCTTCCCATTGATTTGTGTCCTCCTTAATTTTTTTTTTACCAATGTTTTATGATTCTCATTGTAGAGGTGTATTAGTCTGTTTCTGTTGCTTATAACAAAATACATGGAACTGGGTATTTTATAAAGAAAATGAAATTAATTGCTTACAGTTTCAGAGACTGGTAAGTCTGAAGTCCAGGGAGCAATTATAGTGAGGACCTTCTTTGGTGGTGGCTTTACAGCAATGCAGGGATCTCACATGGTAGAAACTGGTGGAGCAGAGAGAGTGACCTTGTCATGTACTCTTCTTATATAACCTTCAGAAACATGTCCCTGACCACCATTATTAATCAATTCACTCCAGCATTGTCTTACAATCTAATCATCTCTTCAAGGCTGCAACTTTCAATTTCCATAATAAGATTTCCCACCCTCAACAGTTACAGTGGGAATTAAGTTCTGGTGGGACACACAACCCAAGGGAAGAGGTCTTTCATGTCCTTGGTTAAATTTATTCCTAGGTATTTCATTTTTTGGTAGCTGTTGTGAATGGGATTACTTTCTTGATTTCGTCTTCAGAGATTTAGTTATTGGCATGTAGGAAGGCTACTGATTTTTATGTGTTGATTTCGTATCCTGCCACTGTACTAAATTCATTTATTAGTTCTAGCAATTTTTTGATGGAGTCTTTAGGGCTTTCTGTGTAGAAGATCGTGTCATCTGCAAATAGGGATTGTTTGACTTACTCATTTCTGATTTGAATGCCCTTTATTGCTTTATTTTTGCCTTATTACATTGGCTAGAACTTCTAGTACTATGGTGAATAAGAGTGGGGAAAGTGGGTATCCTTGTCTTATTCCAGATCTTAGAGTAAAAGCCTACAAATTGTGTCCATTCGGTATGATACTAGCTGAGTGTTCATTGTATATGGCCTTTATTGCATTGAGGTATATTCCTTCTATACCTAATTTGTTGAGTGTTTTTACCATGAAATGGTGTTGGATTTTATCAAATGTTTTCTCCACATCTATTGAAATGATCATATGCTTTTTTTTTTTTTTGTATTCATTTTGTTGATGTGATATATCATGTTTATAGATTTGCATATGTTGAACCATCCTTGAATCCCTGGGATGAATCCCACTTGATCATGGTGTATGATCTTTTCAATGTGTTGTTGGATTCTGTTTGCTAGTATTTTGTTGAGGATCTTTGCATCTGTGTTCACTATGGATATTGGTCTTAGTTTCCTTTTATTTTGTCCTTTTCCAGTTTTGATATGAGGGTAATGCTGGCCTCATAGAATGAGTTTTGAGTTTGGAAGTATTCCCTCCTCTTCAATTTTCTGGAAGAGTTTGAGAAGAATTGACACTAGTTCTTCTTTAAATGTTTGGTAGAATTTGGTGGTGAAGCCATCTGGTCTTGGGGAAGACTTTTATTACTGTTTCAATCTCGTTTCTCATTATTGGTCTGTTTAGGTTTTCCAGTTCTTCATGATTTAAATTGGGTAAGTTGTATGTGTGTGGGAATTTATCCATTTCTTCTAGGTTTTCCAGTTTGTTCACATATAGTTGTTTGTAGTAGTCTCATCTTTTCTATTTCTGTGTTATCAGTTTTCATGTCTCCTTTCTCATTTCTGATTTTATTTATGTACATCTTCTCTCTTCTTTTCTTCATTAGTCTAGCTAAAGGTTTATTGATTTGTTTAATTTTTCCACAAAACAACTCTGTTTCATCAATCTTTTGTATTGTTTTTCAATCTGTAATTCATTTATTTCTGCTCTGATCTTTGTTATTTCTCTCCTTCTACTGATTTGGGGTTTGGTTTGTTTTTGTTTTTCCAGATCCTTGAGGTGTAACATTAGGTTGTTTATTTGAAGTCTTCCTTTGATGTAGGCATTTATTGCTATAAACTTGCCTCTCAGAACTGTTTTTGCTGTATCCCATACATTCTGGTATGTTGTGCTTTCATTTTCATTTGTCTTCAGAAATTTTTTAAATGTCTATCTTGATTTCTTCTTTCACCCATTCACTGTTTAGGAACATATCATTTAATTTCCATATATTCATACAGTTTCTAGTGTCCCTTTTGTTGTTGATTTCTAGTTTTATTCCGTCATGGTTGGACAAGGTAATTGATACCATTTTGATTTTTTACAAATTTTTTGAGACTTGTTTTGTGTCCTAACATATAGTGTATTGTAGAGAATGTTTCAAAATTATGATGATCTTTATTCCTCTTTGTACATATTTTTTCCACTTTCTATAATTTCTAAAATAAATGTTTCCTTTTTGTAATTAAAAAAGGAGAAGTCCAAAAGCAGAAGAAGAAACATGAAGAAAAGTAACCCTTTATTCTATTAGTTAAATTACAATTTGTTCCTTTTTTGCCCTATTTTGTTAATTTGTGGCTTCATGTGTGATCCCAGCAGGGGGCTCATTTGGATTACATAGTTTTCTCATCCATATTTTATATTCCCACCAGGGGGCTTATTTTGAAGAAATACACAAATTAAAACTATAATTTAAGAAATTGAAGTAAAAAGAGCCTTAGCTCATAGTACCATACTTCTTAACTATTCCAATTTTCTCTTGTATCAAAGGTAGGACTACCCCCGTCTATGGTCATTTCATCACCTTGAGGCTAAAGTAATTAATGGGGAATAAAGAGATAAACTGCTTGTACTTAAATAAGGTTTGAAGGAGCTCTGTACAAGGGTCCTTCAAAAAGTTCATGGAGAAAAAGAGTTAAAAGATACTCCGAATCTTTCCACGAACTTATTGAAGTACCTTAGTATTCCTCCTCCTCTATTTTCTTCTGAAGTTTAAATGTTATCCATTTATCTTTCTGTTTTTTGAAACTGATATATGCTTATAAAAAATGCAAGCAATAGAAAAAAATGAAATGAGAGAAGTAAAAACCTATATTAAATTCCAATACAGAAGTAAACATCATTAACAATCGGTGAACATCACTCAAGATCTCTTGGAGAGATCTCTTCAGAGAGCAAAGAAGATGACTACAGCAATAGCAAGAAGTAACTGAAGAAAAATGGCATCAGTCTGTATTCACTATTTTTTTATGAAAGTACTGAATTTAACTTAAATTAAGGAAGGAAGAAAAGTGAAATAAAAATAATTTCTAAACTTCAAGTTAACATTTTGTGAACAGAAAACATCATAGATTTATAAAAGTTAAGGAAAAAAATTAAGAAAAACTTTGAAAGATTAAAGTTGTATCAATATTATTTAAATATTTTATATTTTAAAATACACTCTTGAAAAATGTACGTTTTTAAAATTTTCCCCCAAATTATACTTTTAGAGTTTTGAGTTAAATTGAAGAAAGCCACTGCAATATTAACCCCTGGAGGCTGACAGATTGATTTACATTGACAGCAAAAAGGATACAAGATAGAAAAGATATGCCCATCAGCACGCACCGCCACTGCTGGATTCCGATATTGCTGCTTCTGTGATTCACAGGGATACCAGTCAGCAGCTCACAGTGTTTACAGCACATGTGACAGTTGTCAGGGCTGACCTTACAACAGCAGAGGTGGTTTACATTTATTTGCACATAAAATCCTAAGAAATCCACACGTTCCTCTAATCTTCTTTCATCGTTTTAAGATTTTCTAGGTATCCAAACAGATGCAGGGTTTTCCCTCATTGTAGTCATCCATCAGTTCCAGGCAGACGTGGATTATCGAATAGTTCATATACAGATCTCCAGTTTGTAGATGAAAACTGGTAGGCTGATGGAGGAATAATGAGAGACGTAGCCTGTATCCACTCAGTCTTTGCAAAGGGGAAAATTACAGAATTGCCTAGATGGTAGTTTATAATGTTAATGTTTAGACTGACGGTGCTTCACGCAGAAACTTGTAATGTATATTGAAGCTCTTTACTAGCTCCTTCCATCAGGGTGACATACTTATCACCCAGTGCTGGAAATACTAATGTCCAGTGGTTCATAGCTACCCTTCACTGAAATTGCTCTCAGCTGCAGGGAACTGCCTCATCTAAGGTTACACCTGCTCAAGGAGGTGGCGTGTGGTCAGTAACTGAGGCAGGGCACAAAGGCCCAGCCTCATGTCTCAATTTGGGATAACTCTGAAGGGGCATCCCAGGTCCAGAGCTCCCAATAGGACTGAATGAGGTTCGGTTGCAACACTCAGGTCAGCTTCACCTTTTATCCAGTCATGCCTTCCCTGCTTTACCACAGCTGTATCTCCGGAAAGCATTTTCCAAAATTCTACGCACAAAATATAAGACGATGTTCTTACTAGTGACAGGCAAAAGGTGGAAAATGAGTGTAATATACATAGTAAGTTTTTTTTATAATACTATGTTTTATTTAATTTAAAGGGTTGCCTTTTATTTTTTCTTTAATGTGTGTGTTTAAGTGTTCATTCATTTAAAAAAAAAAAAACAAATTCATGGTGATGATAGAAGGTATTTATAATGTATAACCTCAGCTCTAGAACTTCTTTCCAAACAGTAAGGCCAACAGCAGATAGGGAATACAAGAATTCATAACTATGCATTTATGTGTCCTGGTTGTGACCATACCAGAGGGAGTAATGACAGGCAACTGTGTCCAAGATGATCTTGGCACTTGGTCTCAGGGTTTCCCTTTGAATGACCAGCTAATCTCTTTCCCTATGATTTCATTCTCTTTCCTCTATTCAGATGTCCCTTCCCCAAAAGATCATATGATGTCATCAGCATGAGGAGGGGGAACCCTGTAAGGAGGGTCAAGCAGGGGAGGTGCTGTGGACCTCTTCTCCTCATGGCTCAAATCCATCTGAGTTCATTGCTCAGGTAACTCTTATGGTCGAATCCAGAATGTACCCTTCAGCCTTATCTCTTCTTGGTCTTCATATATCATAGCAACTCTGGCATGCTGGTGGGAAAATATAGGAAAATGGTCAGGGCCCCTCAGGTGTTCAGAATCTTGCCAAGCATTTCATGTAAATATGCACATGCGCCCTGGTGTTCCTTGGTTATTGTCTAATGTAATTGCGCATGTGCACCCAGCTGTCTTGGGTTATGGACTTAAGTATAAAAGATTAGTGGCTCTGACCTATGCTCCCCCACTGATGCCCCCCGGGGGGGTGGAGGGCCCATGGGGAGACCACTACTGCTGCTGGAGGCTGTTGCTGCAAGCTGTTGCTGCCAGTGCCCCCAGGATGTCCCCAGAGGCCACCGCCACTACTGCTGCTGCTGCTGTAAGCTGCTGCTACTGCTGCTAAGGACTGAGCTTGTGTTGTCTGCTAAGGCTCCCAGGATCTTTCCCAATTACCTAGAGCATGGACCTGTGTATGAGGAGTCTGGTGACCCAGTCTGTACAATGGGTTTGAGGGGTCTGAGCCCTAGCCCTGATAATACAAATGGAAAGTTAGTATAACTAAAATAATGAAATATTTTGGCTTTAGTTCTGACAATTGCCCAACCTTACACATGCCCTAGTAAAACACACACTTCATACATTCTAATTTAATTAACATAGTATGCAACATATTTTAGAGCATGTAAATAACAAAACTAAACTTTTTATAAATTTGTTGATAACTATATTACTTAGTACATTTCTTTCCAAGCCAACAGGCTGCCAAATCTGCTCCTCTCTAAGGAGCTGCTGTCTTATTTTTTTTTTTTTTTTTGTTTTTTTTCGTGTCCGGCAACGGATCGCAACCCTCAGTGTCGCGCCCGTACCAGACCGGGACTGGCAACAGGATTGCAACCCTCGGCGTTGCACCCGCACCTCGCTCAGCCAGTGAGCGGGAACCGGTCTGTATGTGGGATCCGAACCCTCAGCGGGAGCGTCGCCGCACTCCCAAGTGGCGCACTGTAGCAGTGCGCCACCGGGCCGGCCCCAGGAGCTGCTGTCTTTATGGTCTACCAATCTCTTTCAAGCTCAACCCATTTCTCTCAATCAAGATCACCCTCACTTTGTGCAATCTATGCCTTTCACTGTCTTTCCAATCTATTGTTCTGCCCTGCCTCTTTCAAAGTCTTCCCTTTGATTCTCAAGAGCCTTTTCTACTTTCAACAAAGCCTGCCTCTTGCAATTCAAAAGTTTTGGCTTTTAGAACTATTTCTTCCATTAATAGCTATAAAACCTCTTTTAGAAGTAAAAAACCTTGTCATTTACTGTTTCCCTTACTTTTCTTGCTATAAGAAATTTAATTCTTCTAAAGACAATGTGGGTGCTTCTGACCCACTAGAATAGAGAACATTATATTCAGGGAAGTATAGAAAATGGTTATTTTAAGGGCTGACCCTGTGGCTCACTCGAGAGAGTGCGGCGCTGGGAACACAGTGGCACTGGGGGCGCCGAGGCTGCAGGTTCAGATCCTATATAGTGATGGCCGGTGTGCTCACTGGCTGAGCATGGTGCGGGTGACACCAAGCCAAGTGTTATGATCCCCTTACCGGTCAAAAAAAGAAAAAGAAAATGGTTATTTTAAGATATTATTTTGGGCCACATAAATAAACCAGGCAGTCACAAGTCTATGTCACAACCCCTATTCTGTGTTTTCTGATTGGAGAGACTGCTTCAAGGTGTTCAGTGATTGCCTGAATTTGATGCATGTGTCATGTGATACATATGTCACTATTCACTCACCTTGTAGCTAATCTATCAAAACCTTCCCTATACTCTTCCCTGCTGAACCAATACATATTATCTCTAAATCTTATTCTTCTCAGGCTCTACTATTTGATCAGTGTTGACAAGGAAGATTAAATTTATTATATCACCTTGGTCTTTGGGGTGTAGTCTTTAAGCAAAGTTTGAGAAGGGAAGCATAAACACAAATTCAGGGATTCTCCTATGATATTTCTCTCCAATATTTACTGGTGGTGTTCATAGAACCCAAAGGTTTTGTAGACTATATTCAGAATCACTGTCTTCCTTAATTCAGCACATAGAGGGCTTTAAAATTTTTTAACAAAGATGCAGATGAAACTTTGTACCTAACCATAGGAAGCTATGTTCTAACTAAGCTGCTTTCTATTTCTAATTAAATCCTAATTAGAAGTCATAATTTAACCAAGTTGCATTAGTACTCCCTGAGCTATGAAAAGCTTACTATGGTTGTTTAAAACCTATGGATGTTGATGAGATAATAAAATTGTTTCACCTGGGTATGAAGAAACATCTACAGGTAGATCTCTTACATGAGGTGGTAATTTCAAGACATGTTTCATAAAATGAACTTTTTATAGACTGTCAAGTCTGTCCCCTCCTTAATCCATTTTTCCTTTTGTTCACAGTTACCATTTAAAAATAGGGCCCTGATTATCTCACACCCTCACCTCCACCCATGGCTTAAAAGCTCTGTTGACTTCAATATGTGGTCCAAAGTTGTTATTCCTTAACACACGTGACCTTGCCAAATCTTCCCAAACCACTCCTCTTGCATATACCCTCACTCTCAACATCTCCCTCTCTCCACCAATTTCATTTTTGGGCCATACTCAAACTCTTGCCATACCATGAACCCAGAGTTGATCTCTCTCCTCCCTGTCTCCTTCCACACATGCTATTTTCTAGCTGGACTGTCCTTCCTCTCTTTTCTGCATCACAATCACTAATCATCCTAAGATGGCATAGTGATGAAATGTGGGCTCTGGATTTAGACAGTGTTGGGTTTGAATGCCAGATTGCATGCCGATTCCTAGCTGTGTGACTCTGTACAAGTTATATCATTCTCCCCATACCACCAAAAAGCTAGTTCTTAGATTCTGCTAGAATGAAAAATAAAAGTAAATAGAAGTAATTATGTGCTTATAGTTGTGATTAAAGAGAAGAAAACTGAGTGAAACTGGAGATTATTACTTGGAGTTATAATGTAGGGTAGCATTTTGTATTTCAGGTTTCTATAAACTTTTCCGTACCACACAGTGGCAGTCATACAACTATTTGAGGGACTTGAGAAATGCGATTTCACTCTAACAGGCCAGTTGTAATTGTGTTCCCTTATAGATAGGCATAGCCAGTGTCTATACCCTCCAGACAAATACCACCAGGAACACATCTGTAGTTGAGTAAATTGGATTTATTCCTTGTTGCAGGAGGGAGAACATACTTCTTAAGGAACCATGGGGCTTCTCAGTAAGAGGGTGTTAGAAAGAACCTAATAAGAGACTTGGACTTTGGATGATTACTGGAGGGTCTAAGGAAGTGGAGGTTTTTCTTTTTATTGGGTGCTGTCAAGAAGCAGAGCAATTCTAGGATTGGGTATTTTAATCTTATCAATAGGAATGGCAGGCTCAAGCAAAAATACAACTGTAATTGGTAAAGAAGCAGCATTTACTCATATTATCCAGGCAAGGGGCATGCTTGATAGTTTGTGGATTGCACAGTGACCCTTTTTCTGTGCTTAGACAAAGTTATGAAGTGGGCTTGTGTTGTCTCAGTTTATCATGGATTCAGAATAAGCATGTCTGCTGTTGGTGTTCTGAGAGATTGTTTATGTCCATCAGGAAAATCACATGGTTTAGCTGTGAGTTACAGGCCAGATTCGAATATCCTGAGGCCTATTAGCAATTGTCAGACCAGTTCTCAGATGTCAGGGACTTTTTTTTTTTCTTCCAGAAAAGTGAGAGATCATATAAAAAGTATTTCTGTAGTTTGTGGCCTTTTCAGATCTTCTGTATAGGAATCACATAGGAACGTGGTCACCTTTTGAGAATCTTCTGGATGAGACTTTCCCTTAGAGATGGTTGGATCCAGGTAGGGGCTGAAATTTGACAAACATTTTACCCTCCAAAGATAGAGAAAACTGACTTTGCTGCAAATGTTGCCAGAGAATGTCAGCCTAGAAGGGGATCCCTAGTAAGAATCTAGGCAAGCTGTCATTTCCTGCATTTTGTCTATTGACTTCCGGTCTCCCCTCCACCCATGGATTGTTTGGTAGCCTTCTAAGTGTTGATCTCTGTGGCTGACTGTAAGACTCCAGGTGGGTGTGCTTCTGCTCCTGGATTGTTTTTAGTGCTAACCTTTCTCCACCTGTGTCATGTCTTGCTTATGTCTTTCAAGTTATCAAACTTATTATATAATTTTTAAGACACACAAAAATCTAAAGAAAAATATAACAAATATTAACAAACTTACTACCCTAGAAGACTGAGATCCCTTTCCCCTTCTGTAGTCCTCCCTGGTCACTTTGCCTCTTTCCTACCTACAGGTAACTATTATCCTGAATTCGGTATTTCTTTTTCATACATTTATTTATAATTTATACTTATGTATATATGTTAGAAAGCAATGTATCATGCAGCTTTGAATGATTTTGAATTTCATATGAAGAGCTTCATATTTTTCAACTCATCTTTTGTTCAGTGTATCTGTGAGATTCACCAATTCTGATGCATATAGCTCTTGTTTATCCATTTTCTTTGTCCTGTACCAATTCTTTTTATTAATATGCTCCAATTTATTACTGATTTTCCTGTGTTGAACATTAGAATTTTTAGGGGTATGTTTTGTTGTTGTTGCAAAAAATATTGCTATGAATGTTTTCATGCACATTTCCTGCAGTACAGGTGGGTGAAATTCTCTAGGATTTATATGTAGGAGTGAAATTTCTGAGTCATAGATTATGTGTCTGCAGCTTTAATTCTCTAAACTGATCACGTCAATTTACCCACCCACCAGCAGTGCAGGAAAGTTCTTCAGTCTTCACATTCTGCCAGTGTTTTTGTTGAACTTAAAAATTTTCATGATATGGTGGGATATAATGATATCATTTTGCCATGTATTTATATTTTTCTATTTGAGATATTTCATTTATATTTTCTTATTTGCTTTATTTCACTTATGCTTTCTTTTATATTTTCCTATTTCTATTTTTCTGTGAAATTAGACAACCTTCATGTATTTGTCATTCATATGGTGTTGGCAATCTGACTTGGGTGCTCGTATCATTTGCCTATTTTTTTATTTACTTGTTTGCCTTTTTCTTGATTGAAGAAATTATTTGCATGCACTGCAATGATGTGTTGTTGGTTGTATGGTTGCAAGTATTATCTTGTAATATGTGGGTTATCTTGCTATTCTTTGTGGTGTTGTTGATGAATGGAAGTTTCTCAATTTTGATAGACTATTCCAGTTTCTAGTGCTGTGTAAGAAGTGCTCTTTTATTTTATTATCTCATAGTTTCTGTGGGTTAGGAATTTGGGAAGGGCTCCACTGAATATTTCTAGCTTGGGGTCTCTTCTGTGTTTACAGTGGGATGGTGGCTGGAACTGGAACAGTGGGAAGCTGGCTGGGCATTTCTGTCTTCTCATTTAGTCTCAGAACTTTCCTCTATGATGCCTCTGCAGGGACTTGTGTGGGTTTTATCACAGCATGATAGCATTGGGGTAGTTGGACTGCTTACTTGGCAGGTCTAGGCTCCAGTGTGATTGTTTCAGCAAGCAAGGTGGAAGGTATATATTGCCTCAAATGACTGAACCTTGCAATTTTAAAGTGTCAATTCTGCTGTATTCTTTGGTCAAAAGTCACAAAAGCACTCCCATTTTTATAGAGAGGGGACATGGGTGTTATCTCTTTATGGGAGGAGTGTGGAGGTCACATTATAAGAAAAGCATGTGGAATGAAGAATACCATGTGGTCATTGGTCATCTTTGAAATACGATCTGCCATATAGATTTATCAATATTTTCTTTTATAGTTTTTCTTTTTTCTTTTCTTTTTTTCCTTTTTTTCCTTTTTGTCTTTTTTCGTGACCGGCAACGGATCGCAACCCTCAGTGTCGCGCCCGTACCGGACCGGGACCGGCAACGGAATCGCAACCCTTGGTGCTGTGCCCGCACCTCGCTCAGCCAGTGAGCAGGAACCGGTCTGTATGTGGGATCCGAACCCTCGGCGGGAGCACCGCCGCGCTTCCCAAGCAGCACACTGTAGCAGTGCGCCACCGGGCCGGCCCTATAGTTCTTTTAAATCTTGACTTAGAAATCCTTCTTTAACTCAAGGACATAAAAATATTCTCCTATATTTATCTTTATAAATTTTTAAATTTGTCTTCAATCCACGTGGAATTGATTTCTGTGCATTATGCAAGGAAGTAACTTAACTTAATTCTAATTATCCTCACACACATTAATTATTTTTCTTTAGTGTTCTAAAATGCTAGGTTTGTTATAAATTTAATTTTCATGTATGCATTTTCTATTTCAGAGCTTCCTATTTTGTCACATGAACCTTATTTATTGCTGTAACTTTAAAAAAGTCTTCCCACATTGTTCTTAGAAATTATTGATTATTCTTTGTCTTTTATTCTTTCATATAAATTTTAGAGTCAGTTTAAGAGCCCATAAAAACCCTTTTGAAACTTTCTTTGTAATTGAACTTAATTCATAGATCAATTTAGACATATTTTTTATCTCGACAATATTTAGTCCTGTTATATATAAGTATGGTCATTATATATTTTTATATATTTCAAAAAATATATCTCCTTGAAGGTCAGGCACATCAAATTATTTCTATTTTTTTTTATTTTCAAAAACTTACTTTTCCATTCTAGTAAACGAAATGTGAATGATTTTGTTAGTTGGTCTCATCTTCAACATCTTTGCTGAACTCAATTTATAAAAAGTCTAAAATGACTGTATATTCTGTTGGAGGTTCCAGTGAAAAATTAAAGTTTTCTTCCTTCCTTTTCAGTCCTTGTACTTATATTTATTTTTCTTGTCCTATCTCACTGGTAAAGATCTCTAGTATGATATTGAAAAGAAGAGGTCATTATGGGCATCCTTGTCTTATTCCTGATCACTGATGATGCTAGATTTGTTATAAATAAATTTTCATCAGTGGAAATGGTGGAATAAGGAACTCAAAAGTATATCCCTCCATAAAAGCACTGAAAAAATGTTGGCAGAATCAACTTTTTTGGAACTCTGGAAATTAATCAAAAGCTTGCAGCAGCTAGGGGAACACTTAATGAAGAAAAGCTAGTAAGTCTTGTTAAGAACAGAGAAAGTTGTGGTGTTTTGATTTATGCTGGTCCTATCCCCACTCCCTGTATCAGCAATGGCTTTGAAGATAACAGCTCATATTCCCCATACAGATATTGATACACAAAGGAGAAGAAAATATATCATTACAAATAATTGTGGTTTTTATTTATATCTCTCAGAAAATGTGTTAAATCAGAGTCATGGCGTGGACTGTGGGTAGATAGGTTTTCCAGAGCACTGGAAAACTGTAGGCAGAGACATTAATCAGTGACATTTGGAGGATGATTCTAATTTCTATGTTCAGAGGAGGGCATAACTTGATCTGAATTTTAAGAACAAGGAGAGCTTGCTATAATTATCTGAAACAAAAATGCACAGACATTTGGTGTTCTTTCTGAAAAGCAAAGTAAGCCCAAAGTATAAGACGGTAAGGAGATAGCAAGAATTGGATTTCTTAATTTGGGGAGATCCTAGTTGTAATTTCAGTGCAACTAGCAACTGGATATCTTAGGAGGGCTAAGGCCACACATGATTAAAAATCTTGCTTATTCCTCCCATACTGTGTTACCACCCTATATTTGATATATTTTTGCATTATCAGCTGGACAAATTGGAGATTTCACCTGAACTTATAGTAATCTTTAATCTGTAAGAAGGGTTGCAGAGGTTTATCCAGAATTCTATATAGTTACATTAATTATAATTACATAAACAATAAGATCTAACTACTATAAATAAAATGCAGTGTAGTACTATACTTTTATATTATGGGATCAACTTTAAGTACCTCCTGCAAATAATTGGTGAAACCAGATCAGTGTGGGCAAATGAGTTTTCTCTTTTCTGATGTGGTTGGTATTATTTTCCCCCTGTTTCTATTCAGACTCTGCTGTGCAATTCCTGGCTAATATTTGCACCTCATGCTGTATCATTTCAGTTTCAAATAAAACATATGAACGTCAAACTAGATCAGCTTTAAAAAGGAGCTGTTTAAGCTTATGCAGCTGGAAAGTCCATGAACAAACCCATGTAGGCATGGCTGAATCTGGGTGCTCAGATGTTGCCCAGCCTTCCCCTCCTCTTCCTCTCTCCCTCCATCTGTCCCTTCCTCTCTTCCCTCTCTTCTCTCTACCTTTTCTCTCAATATGGACTTCATTCTCATGAGCCTATTTCCCCCTATGAAAGGAACGATAATGACCAGAAAATCAAGATTTAGATGGTATTTACAGCTCCTGCCTGCAGAACAAGCGATGCTCTCTCTTCAATTATTCACATATCAAGCCTGAGAGATGATATGACTGGGCCACAGTGATCTAATCACTTTGGTCAGATGTATAAAGTGCTCTTAAATTCTTTTTTTCAGTTTTATTTATAGTTTTGTGCAGTACAGTGTGTTGTTTCAATACATGCATATAATTGCCTCAGCCACACATCCCCAAGGTCCACATCCAGCCCAGCGAAGGAGCCAGCCATGGGCCAACTCCCTCCGCCCATCCTACCACTCTGCAACAACATCTTAGAATTAAATAATAAATAATAAATAAATAAATAAATAACAGATACATGCATATACTGCACAATGATTCAGGTTTTGGCCAACCCAAGACTAATGCCCATCACCATAGGAAAGTAGGAGGCAAGGTCAGCCCCACCTAAACTACAGAGAAGGTGTTTCTTTCCAAAGCCAAGTGTATATCTTTTATAAGAAGAAGGTATAAAGTCATGCTAGGTCAGAAACAAGTAATAACATGGCCGGCCCGGTGGCGCACTGCTGCAGTGCGCTGCTTGGGAGCGCGGTGGCGCTCCCACCGAGGGTTCGGATCCCACATACAGACCGGTTCCCGCTCACTGGCTGAGCAAGGTGTGGGAGCAACACCGAGGGTTGCGATCCCGTTGCCGGTCCCGGTCCGGTACGGGCGCGACCCTGAGGGTTTCGATCCATTGCCGGACACGAAAAAAGACAAAAAAAAAAAAAAAAGAAACAAGTAATAACAAAATAACCTACATGATTCTCTGTGTCACATACTTTTCTGTGTTGGAATAGTTTTTAATATCATGATCCTTAACAAATATGCAGAGTTTTCAGCATCTTCATTGAGATTTTAAATAGTGTCTTCATCAATACTGTTCTCATTATTTTCAATAATGTTAGCTCTATAAATATGTCTTGACTCAGTAGAAGTTAAGAAGGGCATTTCTCCTCTGATGTACAGGGTTTCGATCCATTGCCGGGCACGAAAAAAAAAAAAAAAAAAAAAAAAAAAGAAACAAGTAATAACAAAATAACCTACATGATTCTCTGTGTCACATACTTTTCTGTGTTGGAATAGTTTTTAATATCATGATCCTTAACAAATATGCAGAGTTTTCAGCATCTTCATTGAGATTTTAAATAGTGTCTTCATCAATACTGTTCTCATTATTTTCAATAATGTTAGCTCTATAAATATGTCTTGACTCAGTAGAAGTTAAGAAGGGCATTTCTCCTCTGATGTACTTTGCAGGAATATCTACTGATAATTACTACGAATGTTTCTCTCTGGTTGTGGATATTTCAGTTTTCTGAGTGCTTCTCTATTTCAAGCATTCTCTGGTGACTGATTTAAGGCAGATACATATTGAGGATCAACTGTTGGCTCTTTGCCAACAATTGATTTGAGGCAAGTTGCAGTCCTCTCAAGCTGCCTGAGTTTTTTGCATAATCTGATTCAAATTTTATATCCTTGTCATGTCTTCATTTAGAGAAATTTTTAATTAGTATTAGTCACAGTAATTACTGGCAATTCACTTTTTCAATTGATTTCTGTAGCTTATAAAGTGCCTCATTAAGTACCGCTACAGTTTAGTTTCCCAATTCTGAGAGTTTGCATAAACAAGGATCTTTGTGCCTGAACAGTACATAATGAGAACATTGCTAATTTCTGATTGGTTATATTCATCTCTGGTCCATAATTCAATCAGTGATACATATTCACAAGTTGTTAATTTTAGTAATCTTTCTTAAAAATAAAGTTAGATTCCTTTGGTGATTTATGTAATGACTCGTATTTTTAGTATACAATAAAGTTAGGAATCAAAACACAGTGGTTTCTCTTTTAATACGACTGGAAAATATGTGTACAATACTTGCATGAATCAGTAGAAACATGTTCATGTTCAGTATTCTGCAGTTTAGGGTTTGTTGAAGCACGTGGTCCAGGATGAGGTGGGTATTCCATCAATGCCACTGCTCCGTCAGCCTCTGTGTTCAGCTGGTCATCAATGCATGGCATAAGATACAATCCTTTTGATAAAAAGATTAATTGTATAGTCATATCCTCTTAGATAAAGTCATCAGCAGCCAGGCTATCTTACTGCTTTTCATTTTATGTCTTCTATCGTGTAGGCTACAACAGCACTAGTAATTTTAATATTACTATAGTTCTTGTTCATTGTAAATAGAATTTTTGATTATATGTATATTCTGATTATATGTGTTAGTTGATCTAATTTGTATGGAACATAAAAATTTAAAGGAGGTATAAAGCTCATTTTCAGATTATCCTGAGATAATCACCATTAACATTGTGATGAGTGTCTTTTTGTTTATCTCTCCTTTTCTTTCTGTCTCTCTCAAACACACATACACACAAACACTTGCAATTTTATATAAAAGGTATGATAAATGTTGATTTGCCATTACTTTTTTGAAAATGTGATGAATCTATTTCTTCAGTTCATCTATTAAACTTTTTATGATAAAAATTATGGATTGTAGGTTCAGAAAATGTTATTTGTGCTGTGATTGAATTTTATTCATAATTTTATTTTTTTAATCAATTGCCATCTATTTATTCCAGCAGTTATGTTTTCCTAGGACTTTCTTATTCCAGATTGTCTCTATATTTTTCTTCCGTCTTGTGGGCTCCCCTTGTTGGGGCATTTTCCTTTATGTAACTCATTGAGGCTCAGGTGAACATGGTTCTCTCAATTATATGAGTGATGCTTACTAAGCCAAGTAGTCTCCGCATCTCTTATGCTAGTTGCATGCTGGACTCTACCAGACATACTAGCTGGCATTCTGTTAGTCTTCTATGAAGGCATCTGAAACATGTCCTCTGCTTTCATTCTCATCAGCTATAAAGGTCTATGTTTTCCCAGATATATGGGTATAGAGGACTCAACCCATCTGTTTATCTCTCCAGTTGCTCTGAAGGCCACAAAGACCAGAATTCCTCTGAAGATGTTCGTGTTGGCTACCTCTGTCCTTTTCTGGAGTCCTTAGATCTCGCAGGACAAGTTCTCTCTAGGAAACTCTTAGTGATCCCTCAAGGCTCTCTTTCACCAGGGCCCAGTCTCCCATGTAGCACAGAGGTGGAAGAGTTCCACACAGCTCTTTATGTTTGGATCCTGGACCTCGTTCATTCCTTCTAAGTAATATCCAGTTTCCAACTCCAGTCCCAGAGAAACAAACCATTGGAGTTGTCCTGGGAAGGTGGCTGGGAGTCTTTAAGCCTCCACGAGTCCCACAATTCTCTCGTAATATAGAAAGAGTGTTTTCTTGTTTAATCCTTATACAACTCTGAGAAAAACATTTTTATCACCACTAATCTAGTTAGTTGTTTATGAATCTCCTTTATGTGAACTTGGAACTCAAAAAATAAATGCCATTATTCTGTTTCAGAGTGTCTTAGATATCTTAATAAATTATACAACTCTTTCCTACTGAATTTCCATAATGCTTTAAAATTATTCTCAGTACTCAACTGGAAGCAGCTGCTACTGTCAATCAGTCTGGATTTAAGACGAAAACTCTCTGCCATCCCTTAGGTGTATTCTTAGTCATTCAGCATTTCTGGGTATCAGTTTCATCAGTGGTGAAGGTAGGCCTGTATATCCCAGTTTTACTATGAGGATCAAATGAGAGTCCATATGTGAAATCATCTTGAAAACTGTAAAGACTGCAACAAATTTAACCACTTTCTCTCTGTAGATTTTCTTCTGCCCTTCTGGGCTTTGTTGTTACTTTGTTTCTGCTCCCTTGTTATTTTGTTTGGTGATCACATTTTACACCTCCCTCTTCTCCAATAGACTGTGAGGATCTTATGGGCTGGAATGTGTTTTATTGTTTTCTCATGGCCTAGAACTATGCTTGATACAAAATGAAGAAATAGATGATTGATTGAAATCAGCCATTCCATACCCCTGCCATACACTCTCTAAAGACCTGCATTGGGTTTAGAAAAAATATCTGACCTTTAGGTTGTGGACTCCAAAGCAACTCATGACCAGGTCATAGCTTATTTTTCCAACCACATCTTGCCACTTTTTGCCCCGTATTCCTCTACACCTCTTTCTATTCTTTGACCACACCAAGCAGACACCGAGAATATCCACTCTGCTCAATTGTGGGAATATGGTTTTTGTGTGCATTATGTATCCAAGTCCATTTGCCTGAACATCTCAAAATAATATCCATACCTCCGATGAAATCAACCCCAGACAACATACAACCATGTCATGAGATTTAAAATATGCTTTGCAACAGACACTCATTTCATGCCGTAAGACCAAGAAAGCATAATCTCACCTAGGTCTTCCCTGAATATTTGGATTCTCAGCTATAAAATGAATAGATGATTTCTGAAAGGGCTTTCTAACTTTGAGTCCATGATTCAAATTCATTTTTGAGGGGTAATAATGTTTTATCTCTCCTTACTGATTAATTTTAGGCAATATGGAACTAGGGAATAACATTCTACTGTGAGTTAATTTTATAGGTCATTTCTTTTTTAATGGGTCGACTGACACAATCACAGTGCCTTGCATTTAACCTCACAGTTGTAATGGGCTCTTTCTATCAATATTCTCCATCTTTAGGGGAACTTCAAGGCTCAGAGAAATCAATAATAAAGAGCTTATCAGCAACTAATCTCCTCCTTGGGAGTGAAAATAGATAAGCCAGTGGGGACGGTGAGTTTCTTTAATGCTCAGCGGTTCTCTCACAGATGTAACTCTTCTTTTTCATGATCTGATTGGTACCTATTACGAGGCTCTGACCCCTAACTGACTTTGCCTTCCTCTTTGCATCAGCATTTAAGAATTTTCTTTTCTTTTTTTCTAGACACTTGATTATCCTGAGCAGTCCTGTGCATCATGGCCACCTGAAATGCCTGCACAATCATTTGCAGAAGCTCTAGGCGAGTATCCATCACATGCTTAAACTTTTTCTTGCCTGGGATCACTAGAGTTTTTTTTTTTTTTTCTTTCCTTGTTTTGTTTTGGTTTTGATTTCTTTGAGATATTCTAGTGTAAAGAAGCTTGTCTTGGGATAACAAAGATTTGGGTTTCACTGACTAGTTCTGTGACCTTGAACCACTAGCTCAATTTTCCCAAACCTTAGATTCTGACTGTAAAAAAGTCTTGCAGGCATTTATGAAGATTCTGCTAGTTTCCAGTGCCTAGTAAGGACGTAATGACTTCATTTTCCCTCCTTGTGTCCCTCCCCCCACCCTTTTACCATGAATTCTCAGGCTTCATTTTACCCCTCTGAACTTTTACCTTACTTTGCATTTGTCTTTATTTTCAAATAGGTGAATTACCCTAATTCAACAAAGAAAATTGCTATACTTAATTAAAATCTTTGATTTAGGCTATTTTTAAGTTTGAAGATTAGATGTACAATAAAAAAAGTTGTTTTATTTTTAAAAAATCCAAATTGCTATTTATATTCCTAACCCTAACCCACCATTTATCAATATTTTGGGGTTAAGCTATTGTTTCTAGTAGGTCTGTTGAAATGAATTTGAGGAGGGTTGACTCACATGTGTTTTCAGTCAAAGTGAAACATGTGTGATCTACTAAGGGACAGTATAATATATGGTTAAAGTAGAAATGCTGGTGCCAAATGACTAGGGCCCAAATTCTGACTCTCCCCCTTATTTAATGTGATCTTGGAAAAATAACTTAATTGTCTGGGCTTCAGTTTCCTCATGTGTCAAGTGGGAATAAAAAAATAGTACTTTCCTTACAAAATTATTATGAACATTAAATTTGTGTATGTGCATGTGTGTGTGTATGTACTAGTGTAGATATATATATCTCTCACACACCTATTGAAAGGTTCTAGAACGTAGTAAGCACCATAAAAGTGTTAGCTGTGACTGTCACCATTGTTGTCGTCGTCATCATCATCATCATCATCATCATTATCATCACTGTTCCTATTACTATTTCTACTTTATAATGTCCACTATAACAGACACTATAACAGACAGAATAATAGTGGATTGAACAATATAGAAAGCTTATCTCTGGGTCACATAAAAGTCCAAGCTGGTGATAATCAGAGGGCAAGAACATTTCTGCTCCAAAAGGTTGTCCAAAGACCCAGATTTCATCTATTTTGTTGGTTTTCAATTGTCTAGGGCATGGGCAAATAAATTTTATCTGTAAATGGCTAATAGTGAATAGTCTTTGTAGGTCGTATGATTTATGTCCCAATTACTCAACTCTGCTTTTGCCATAGAAAATATGTAGATGTGTAGACATGGCTATATTGTTGACACTGCCCTGGCATAATGCTCTCACGTATATGATGAGTGCTGACTCTGCCATCACAGCCATCCTAGCCTGTGGGAATGGGAAAGGAAGAAATAGAGGACAGCATCTTATTTTTAAGGGCAACATCTGAAATTTTCATACTTCAATTGCCACTGACGTCCCCATTGTTTAGAACTTAGTCACATCACATAGCCTGGCTCCAAGGGAAACTGGAAGCTGGAGTCTGTGGCTCTTAGATTGCTATACTCACAGATAAAATTTGGGAGGTACTTCTACAAGAGCAGAAAGAAAGAATGAACATTGTGAGACAGTCAATGGTTTCTGTCATATGTTTGACAAATGTTATAATAGAAACACATATTTTTTTGGAGATAAACCTCATAAGCAGTATGGTTCTTTATAGAGTATAATATACAAAATATATTCATATCACTTTTTAAATTTGATACTTTGAACTATTCTGTAAAAAAAAGTAAGTCATTATTCTCAATATATAAAAGATGAATTTAAGCCTCATAAAAGTTGAGATATTTCTGAAGGTAAAATTCCTACTTGTTAGTTGAGTCGTGCCTTCAGTTTCAAACTCTACGTCCTTCCTGCTCCATCCAAACTTCCTTTAAAATGTTAAACTATTTCCTTGACTGTTATTGGAAGTTATCAGCCTCTGCTACTCTGTGATAAGACTGGGAACAATCATTGACAGGAAGGATATTGGATGTATTCATTTTCTATGGCTGCTGTAATAAATTACTACAAACTTAGTGGCCTAACAATACAAATTTATTATCTTACAGTTTTGTAGGGAAAAGCCCAACACATGTCTCACTTAGCTAAAATCAAGACATTGCAAGGGGTGCATTCCTTTCTGGAGGCTCTGAGGGAGCATCCATTTTCTTGCCTTTTCCATTTTCTAGGGGTAGCCTGTACTTACTGGATTGTGGCCTTCATCCTCCACTTTTATGCCAGTGATGGCAGATTGAGCATGTCTCATCTAAAATATGTTGATTGATGCAGCTGAAGAAGGTTATGGATTTCAAGGACTCATGTGAAGAAATTGGGACCTCTGTATAATTTAGAATAATTTCCCCATTGCAGGTCTATACCCTTAATCATATCTTTGTAGTCCCTTTGCCATGTAAAATATATTCATTCACACATTCCAGGGATTAGTGTGTGGGCGTATTTCAAGGCTATTACTTTGCTTACTACATTGGGTAAACTCTTTTCCTCTCACCTTATTTCCTTCACATCTCACTGATTGTAACATACACTTTTTTTTTTTTAACAAAGAAATATAGTATTTGGTTCATAAATTTTGAAAAATTCTAAAAGAACAGGCAAGGCAATAAGATAGTCATCATTAGGATTTGATTTTAGCATAAAGAACCAGAAAGAAAAAAGTCAGTAATCTGATGCAGACATAGATGTGGTTATAAGTTTTAGTGTACACAAATGTATACTGTCCAGCACCAAACATTAACGAAACATGTCTTTTACTTTTTTTGTCTGAAACATATTTTAGCTTCAGAATATAAAACTGGGCCTTGGATGGATGTATAATTAAGAAAGTTAAAGTAAATAAAGTTGCAAAAATACAATTGTAGGCCTGTCTCATTCAGTATCCCACCGAAACTAAATACGAACATGCTCTTGAAGCAAAGCCAAATTTTCTGTTTCTGGGTAGCTCCAAGATCCTCAGTCCCTAGTATGGGACCAACTGCTGTTTTCCTCTTAAAACTGAAATCTGTCTGGTATGTAACCAAGACCTTCAGGCTACATATATCTTCTATACCAGGACCTGCAATCCAAAGAAAAATCCTGAGTAATAAAGTTAGATTTATTACAGTGTAATAAATCTGGATTTTAGATGTAAGTTGGACAGAATATTCATTTTGAGTCACCAACTAACTATAATCCCAGTAATAAAAGCTGTTTGTATCTGGTGTTTTTTTCAGCCAAAAATTTACCAAGGGCAAGCATACAAGAACACTGAATTTGATACCTGTGCAGAAGAGAAATCTGAAGACATCATCAAGATGAGTTAAGTTTACAAACAAAACAAAACAAAACAAAACTTTAAAATGCCTTTCGTATAGCAGGGGTTCAGCATTCTTGTCTCCATTGCATTGGCCTGGAAATCCTCCACAGGAAAAATAAATTACTTCAGGACACTATAGTCATGAATTCTTCATGTGAAAGAATGTCTTTAGTTAGAATATCCTTGGAACTAATTTCTATTATGGCAGAATAGTTGATAAACAGATTCCTTTTAAAACTACATAAAAAAACAGAAATAATGGACCAGTTTATGCACTGCAATTTCTCAAGGATCTGTGTTCAACTGAAGATCACATTTGGCTTCTTGTACTAGGAATATGTGTGGCACATACAATCATGTAGTCCTAGAATCACAGAGTCATAAACAGGGCTGCAGATGACCTTGTACTTTGAGATCAAGTGGTTCTTAAGTGCAGCTATATCTCACAGTGACTTGAAGGAATTTTTAAAATGCAGATTCCTGGAACCTACCACATACCCACTGAATAAGAATCTTTGGAAATCAGGTCCAAGGATTGAAATATACAGCAAGATCTGCAAATTACTGGTCAAAGTCAGTCTCATCTACAGCATTCCTCATACTAGGTTACCTGGTTTCTGTTTTACATGTCCAGGGATGGGAACTTTCTAGCTCCTGAAGTGGATTGTTCCAGTTACAGAATGTATTATTTCTAGATATTATTTCTCAGCATTCAGTCTGAATCTCTTCATATTTTTGTCTGTATCACATAGGTTAGAAAGTGCTAAAAACTATATTCCCAAGATTTCCTTGCAACTGAGAATATGGATGTTACATAAATTTTACTGACGAAATGTGTTTGCATGAGATTGGAAGGGAGGATGAGGAAGATGCCTCTTGCCTGTGGCTCCTGACCATCAGCACTAGCCCACAAAGATGTGATTTTCCTATGGCAGATTTCAGTGTTCATTTTCCAGTCTTTTGGGTGTCAATAATTAGGGATGCAGTTTCTTAACTTGATTCTGATCTCTGGATTCCTGATTTGGGCATCTGTTCTTCATCCTGGCCATATTCATAGGCTGCTGCACAGCGAATAGATAGCTCCAGACATAGGCCAGCATAACTCGAGTGGTGGCCTCAGATGTAGCACCTTCCTGAGGGGGACAGTTCTGTGTTGTTCTAGAGACATTCCAAAACACTGGCCCAGTGTCTGCTTTTCCAGCCCTTCCAACAAGTTAGTAAACACTTATTTCGCTTTGCTAAATCCCTTTCACTTGGCAAGGAAACTGGGGTCCAGGGAGGGAAATGACTTGCTCAGAACTATTCGATTTGCTAATGGTAGAGCCAAGACAAGAATCCAGGCCACCTAACTCCCAATCCAGTGCTTTTCTACTTGAGCATACATATTCAAGGGAGAGAGAATTCAATCAGGGCTTCCTGTATAACTTTGTGACTGTAAATGTTGTGTGTGTGCATGTGTATGTCAAGACCTATTCCCAGAGCATCCGTGTGTATCAGAGAATGGAAGGAAGTGAGCTTAAGTTTGTATGCACGTTGGTGTCTAATACCTTTATATGTCACTTACTACATATAAGTAAAAAATTACTCTGTCATCTGTAAAAATTCTATAGTGATGGCGCATTCAACCCGCAATATCTTAGAATAATAAATTTATCAGTTTGATATCTTTTTTATGCAGATACTGGGGTAGCAAAAGGGGGATGGGAATGTAAGTGGAGTTTGATTTTGAAGGGATGCAAGAGAAAAATCAAGGAAATACAGGGCCACCAACAGCCTCTAGGTTCCACTTCATCAGTTTCTATTGACCTGTCTCAGTCTCCCGAAGGCAAAATTCATGGATGAAATCAAGCTTCCATATTGCCTAATGGTTTATTTAAAGAAATTCTCAAATCCTGTAGTTAAATAGAGTTATATGAGATGCCTGGGATAATTTATTCAACAAAGTGTTGGCAGACCTGACAGGTGGGCACCCTAAGGTAGAAGAGGCACATGGATTAATAACAGAAAAAAAATCACAAAAAATATTGGAAGGACATGGTTCCATTAATACTCTTTTATATATATATATATATATATTTTTTAATTATTTTTATTTTGTCAATATACAATGTAGTTGATTATTATGTCCCATCACCGAAAACTCCCTCCCTCCTCCCTCTCTCCCCTCCCACCCAAGTGTGTCCCCTCCATTTGCTTGTTGTAAGAACTTCAAAAAAAATAATAATAAAAAAATAATTGTGGTTGTTATATCTTCCTCTCCCCCCCCCCCCGGTTTTTTTTTTTTTTTTTTTTTTTTTTTTTTTTTTTTTTTTTTTTTTTTTTT
>NW_007732048.1:51431-54614 GCF_000696425.1 Galeopterus variegatus | reverse complement strand
TTTCCATGTGTTTATATAGTTTCCAGAATTTCGTTTGTTGTTGATTGCTAGTTTTAATCCATTGTGGTCTGAGAAAATACATGGGATAATTCCAATTTTTTTGAATTTGTTGATACTTGGTTTGTGTCCTAATGTGTGATCTATCCTCGAGAAAGATCCATGTGCTGATGAGAAGAATGAATATTCTGAGGTTGCTGGATGGAATGTTCAGTAGATATCTGCCAAGTCCAATTGGTCTAGAGTATTGTTTAGATCTTGTGTTTCTCTGCTGATTCTTTGCCTAGTTGATCTGTCCAATATTGACAGTGGTCCATTAATACTCTTTACAAGCATTTGTTCAATCTATTTTTTTCAATTGTCTATTATGTCCAAGATACTGTAAACAAAGATATTATGTGAGCCCTTGTTCAATGCTTTGCAGAAATCAAAAATTTCTGGCCATTTTCTAAAATGTCTGCTAACCCTAGCAAAGAAGAAATTCTGGCTGACTGAGTGGAATACTTCTAGGTGAACCCCAAATGGCCCCTATTGACCACAGCTTATTTTCTGAAGTTTCACAAAGTCTCTGTTTAATTACTCAGTATAGAATTTGGCCTGAGATCAACAACAAAACATCAGTGATCAATTTGCCAAATATTTGTTCTACTTTTGTGAAACAGATAATTGTTTATTTTCGATCTTTTGTCACTTTTCAAATCCTCTGTGATTTTTAAAGATTCCTTAGTGTGGCTCAATAATCTAATTTGCAAGTTTTCTCAGTATCCTGATTTTTAGTAATTAATAGAACGTGTATTTATTGAGGACTTTGTGCTAGGATGGGCACTGCGGTTTCAACAGTGAGTAGAATACAATGCCTGTGCTCAGCAGTCTGATCTTCTAACTGAGCAGTAATTAATTACAATAAATCGTGATGTTTCAACAAGGTAGCATAGGGTATTGTAGGTACCAATAGCAGATGGAATTCCTCCCAGAGGCAGTGACAGAATCATCTAGGCCAGACCCCACGTAAAGCAACTGGGAGGTCTTTTGTATCCTTCTCACTTACTTAAGACTTCAACATCCTTATTGCAGCAGTAGTTCTGCCTTTTTTCTCAGACTGTCATGCTTTAAAGAAGAGAAAAGTAAAATAACAAGTGAAAATTTTTTTCTTCATTATCTAACCCTGTACTGTCTTAATCAGTGACCTATCAAATTTTCATCTTCTTGCTCTGAATATAGTTTAACTCTCCCCATTCCTTCTTTGTTGATGTTTCATGCAATTTTATAGGCCTTTCTCATTAGAGAATCTAACATTCTTGACACTTGGTACTGGTCTGAGCCATTCCTTTATAGTCAGACATTCAACAGATCTTTTTGAGCATCACCTATATAAGGCCAGTCACTGTTCTAGGAACCACCATGGATGCAGCAGTGAACAAAACCAAGTCCCTGTTCTTAGGAGCTGATATTCTATGAGGAGAAAAGACAAAAACAAAGTAAACAGTTAAAATATATGACATGATAGATTGCAGAAAGTGCTATGGAGATAAAATAAAGTGGAGGGGGGATAGGTGTCAAGGGTAGGGGTTGCAATTTTAAACAAAGGGCATCGATTAGGTGTCATTTAAGAATGGCCTGGAGGAGGTGAAATGTGTCATTCATCTTATTGTTGTTATTGTTTCTGTGCTCTTTCTTTCATATTTTATACATAAGCTAAAAAAATTTAAAATTAATCATTGGGTATTACAAAAGCTTACTGTAGAAAAAATTAGAAAATAAATATGAAGAAAAAATGTTGAAAACCCTGGTATTTCTACCTTGTATATTGGTGTATGTCTGTGTATGTGTGTGCATATGCGTGTCTGTGCTTGCATTCACAAAAATGAGATGAAGTATGGTTTTTTTTTTAACCTTTGGTTTTCACTGACATTATGTCATGGACATCTACAATCCCATTTTGAAGGGTTAAATTAAACAATCCCCTATTGTTGGATATTTAAAATAACTGTCAGAAGAGCAGCCTGTAACTAAGTCTTTGAATATATTCACCAGCAAGAATTTTCTTAGGAGAAATTTCTAGATTAAAATTGTTGAGATAAATATATATTTCAACAGCTGTGTTCTTTTATAACTGATCTTCCAAAGATGAAAGAGCCCAGAGTTGGAGGATGGTTCTTAGGAGTGGCCTCACAGAAACAGGGCCACAGGGGCTGGAGCTGCCTATGGTGGTAAGTATGTACTCTCCTGCATGAAGAGGAAGCCTCAGTGTTCTCATCCCAGATCGAGGGAGTGGCTGGCGGCTGAGGACATGAATGTGCATAGCTAAGGAGGCTCAGCCAAATAACTGCAATTAGGGAGGAAAACACAGTTCTTATAGTCATGTTCTTTATCTGCTCACTGTGAGCAAGGCATGCTTGCCTTCCTGAGAGTGTTTTTCAAGGTTTTAGGAGATGGACATAATGATCTTGGCAGCTGGTTTGCATGTATATAACTAGAATGTACATGCCTGAAGAACAAAATCTCCACATTAAAACACGTCATTTGAATTAAGTTGTTTTTCTTTACATATATAATTTCAAATATACTTAACTTCGTGATGTTTTTTAAAATAAAATGATGTGTTAGTCTGGAATTCCTTTACCATAAAGATGTGAGAGGGGAGTCTGTCAAGCTTCAAGAATGACTGACTTAACGTAATTCGTGGTGATGGGCGTGCTGTCAGTATGAATCTGGCCTTCACATGCTGGGCATGAGGGGTGACAATCAGCTCTGTATTTCATGAATATTCATAAACAAAAAGTCTATAATAATCAATTCATATAATCCTTAGAAATGCAAACCATATCTTGAAAGAGTGCCTTTCAGAAACATAGTGGGTCTGTGTCCCTTTCTGCTGTCTCTGGCACCCACTGAACACAGGCGTGAGGAGGCCTTGGTGTGGAGAAAGTCCGTTGTCATGGTCACCACTGGTAAATTCCTATTTCTGAGGATCTCACAAACAGAAAACTGACAAACTACGATGATCATCTTAAAAATGACCTTTCATAAATGCCTTTAAGATTAAAGATGCTTTTAGCTTTGTCTGAGTTTTATATGTGAAATTGCCTTAGATTAATGGTTTTTTGGCATTCTCCCCAAGACCTTCTTCACCTCCTCCCCACCTCTACCATCTATTAAGCTTTCTTTTTTTTTTTTTTTTTTTTT
>NW_007732048.1:23878-51118 GCF_000696425.1 Galeopterus variegatus | reverse complement strand
TTTAAGCTTTTTTTTTTTTTTTTTTTTTTTTCCTTTTTGTCTTTTTTCGTGTCCGGCAACGGATCACAACCCTCTGTGTCGCGCCCGTACCGGACCGGGACCGGCAACGGGATCGCAACCCTCGGTGTTGCTCCCGCACCTCACTCAGCCAGTGAGCGGCCGGTCTGTATGTGGGATCTGAACCCTCGGCGGGAGCGCCACCACGCTCCCAAGCGGTGCACTGTAGCAGTGCGCCACCGGGCCGGCCCGCTATTAAGCTTTCTGAAGCTAAACTCTTTCTTTAGAAGGTGATGTGGTGGTGGTGGGATTTGCACAGATACAATAAAAGGGGCACCCACCAGTGTGCACTCTGCTTTGAGTAGATGTGAACTGCAACACCCATATGAAATGTGTTCCCTCCTGGCTGTGGTGTGTTAGAGTGGAGTAGGCCTTTGGGTCAGAGGAAATCTGGATTCAAATCGAGATCCACAGTTGGAAATTTACTTAGTCTCTCTGAGCCCCTGTTTTTCCCAAATAGTTACCTGGTAATACTGTTGAAAGAATGAAAATAAATGATTGTCCAAACCTCTGTCTCTTAGTAGTTTCCTTCCTATTCTTATAAATATGACTCAGAAGACATAGAAGGGCATTATGGTATATATTTTCTTCAGAATCAGAAAATTTATTTTCTAAAACATTTTCTTGTCATTCAGGATCAACCCCCAAAGCATTGATTTTCCTCATTATACCAGTGTATCAATTGTAAAACTTTTAAAGGTTTATTCTAGTGACATGGATTTGATAGCTGTCATATCAGCTGAGATAAAAAATAGTAACTGAGATGGCAATTTGGGGATTTTAAATGAGCTAAACTGTACTGAAAAATGCACTGATACCAAGATAATGTAGCTGTTGCTAGCTAGCATTACAATTTGATTTGCTACCTATGCTAATTAAAAAGATAGTGGTTCTAGACAGTGAAAGGGTCTCATTTCTCAGATTTAGGTAACATTATAAGGAGACAAGAATTAAGAGAAGAAAAACTGAATGTCCTGAGGAAGCTAAACTTGAAAATAAAAATTATAAAAAGTAACCGAGTGACCTGTTATTAATGATTTCTGTGAGTGTGTGTGTTTGTGTGTGTGTGTGTGTGTGTGTGTGTGTGTGTGTAGGCATGAGCATCTCTTTGTATTTATTATATACAGGTGTTTACATGCAACATATTAGTTAAGAGGCCAGCTTGTAAGGTCTGTTTGGCTTCTAAATTCAGCTTTGCCACCTACTAAACATGTGGCCTAGAGAGATTAACTTTTTAAGTTGCAGTTCCTTCATCTATAAAGTAGGCTTGCTAATAAAATCTGACCTCCAAGAGGTCTGGTAAACTTAAATGAGCTTATGCCCATGAAGTGCCTACTTTATAGAAAATATTAAAAGATATTAGTGATTACTACCAATGTCATTATTATTATGGGGTGAGGATGGGACAGTGTTAGCAATGTGATTTGTAACTTCAGCAATGACACAGACTATCGTAATGACTCTTGCAATTTTTTTCCCTCTTGAAGCCCCATTTTCTCAATAAGATAATGCAGGAGTTGTTCAAAATCGCCTCTAAAAAAAAATTTCAGCTTCAAATGTTGACCTATAACTTAAGAAATGTTTTACGGTTTTTTACGTTGATTTTGTTAGATAATGTAAATTTTATGTTACTGAAATTTGGGCCTGTTGGAGATGAGCTTTCCCCTCTGTATTATTTGTTTTTTCTTTACTCTGTGTGTGTATGTGTGCACCTGTGTTCATCCCTTGCTTCAGAGAGAAAGGTATGAAGTTATCAGTAAACAACCACGGAATATAAATTTTGATCATAAAAAGTTTTCTGAAAAAGCCACTGCATTGGAAGCTTAACAAATCATTATTTCAGGAAATTAAAAGAAGGTTTTGGATGCGAAGTATCAGGGAGTAGAGTTTGCATGGAAAGTGCTAGACAGGCACTTACGACAAGCTTGTCGAAGCCAAAGAGCTTCATCTCATCCCTGAGCCTTGTTCACCTAACATCTCCTACTTGTTTAGTCTTGGTGAACTTTTATCTTTAGCTTTAGAAACATAAAGAGTGTCTTGGTCATGGGATCCTTAGGTGAGTGGGAGAACTTGAAACAGATGTTTTAGTGGAAAACATTCCTTAGGTGGTTTTTTTCTCAGCAGAGTTTTTTGTGTTGTTTTACTTTTGTGTTTTTAAAAAATGTTTAACAACTGTTCTTGGAAATGTCTTTCCTTGAATCTTGCAGATATGAATGAGATAAAATGAAAAGAATGGATAAACACTTATTGAACATCATACTAAACTCTTTGACCAACATAATCTCATCAAATAACTTATTTTAAATAATATAAAAATCACGAAGCCTTTGCCAAAATAAAGGTATGGACTTCATGACTGTGACCTTGTAGTTCCTGAGAGAGAAAGGGACCTTCAGATACAGTCAGAATTGCTGTGTGTGTGTGTGTTTGTGTGTATAAGAGAGAGAAAACTTCTCTCCAGGACCATTCCTCCTTCCTCTGTGTTTCATCAACAACTGTAGTGTTTATTATTATTATTATTATTATTATTATTATTATTATTATTATTATTATTATTATTATTATTAATCTGTGCATGGCTAACTCTATCAATGCCAAAAAATAGAATACTCCAGATCCAGATAATAATGCTTGTTTGGGGGTTTGTGGGTTAATATGAAGAAAATTAGTACAAGTCTGTATATCTTCTTGATCTGTATAGATGAACTTCTACATGTATTCTACTTTTTCTCTAGTGTCTCCCTGAAATTTATTTCTTTAAAACAGATAAAAGATACTTTTAGACTTTTCTAGCTTTTGGCTCTAACTGCAGAACACCTGGGTTCAAATCTCAGTCTTATCACTTATTAAGTTTGAACTTTATGGTAGGTCACTTCTCTGTTTCCTCTTCTGTAAAATAAGAAGATTGTAGGAATCACCCCATAGGGTTATTGTGAGGAATAAACAAGTAATACATACAGACTGCCTAGAAAAGTTTCTGGAACATGGTAAGGACTTAATAGATGTTAGTTATTTCTCTCTCTCTCTCTCTCTCTCTCTCTCTCTCTCTCTCTCTCTCACACACACACACACACACACACACACACACACACACACACACACACACAGAGCAATCTTGACTATATCTGACAGTCCCCTTCTCTCATCAGGGACTACGAGGTCATGATCTCATTTAACCACATAGCATATGAAATACAATTACTACCTTTTCTCGAGCAAAGTCTCCATTATTTTTATATTATTTAAAATACTTAAGTATTTAATGAGATCAAAGGTCAAAGAGCTTAGTACAATGCTCAGTAAGTGTTTATCCATTCTTTTCATTTTATCTCATTTGCATCTGTCAGGTTCAAAGAAAGATGTTTCTCAGAACAGTTATTTCAAATGTACATTAGTAGATTAAAGGTATGAAACTATAGCAAGATAGAATGTTCCTTCTTATAATTGAATTTTGTCTGAAACAACCTTGAGAGCTACCTAAATGCACTTTGTTTACTCCCATTAGTTCTTTTGCTGTCATGTTTGTATCTGCCAACTCCAATCAATGTGCCCTATAGGCACAATCATGACACGGACCCCAAGGATGTCCGTGTCCTAATCCCCAGAGCCTATGAATATATCACCTTACATGACAAAAGAGACTTCTCAGATGAGACTAAATAACTAGGAACCTTGAGATGGGAGATTATCCTGGATTATCTGGGTAAACCCAGTGTAATCATGAGGGTTCATAAGAGGGAGGCAGGAGGGTCAGAGTCAGAGATTTGAAGATGCTGCACTGCTGGCTTTGAAGATGGAGGAAGGGGCCATGAGCATAGGCATGCAAGTGGCTTGTAGTAGCTGGAAAAGACACGAGCATGGATTTTCTTCTGAAGCATCTAGAAGGAATGCAGTTCTGCAAACACTTTGATATTAGGATTTCTGACCTCCAGAGCTGTAAGAATATAAATTCACATTGTTTTAAGCTGCAGAATTTTTGGCAGTTTTTCATAGCGGCAATAGGAAACAAATACAATGTGATAGCATTTTTGTTCACCTATATAGAAAGGGATATTTTAGGAGTTCTCTAAATGTCATGAAGAACAAAATATTTTAGTCAATAATTGCATTTTGTGGGCAATTTAGTGTCTGAGAAGATTTTGTTCTTACAATTATAACCTTTTCATCTTCTCTAGGGCAGTTTTATGAAGCTATTTATTTTTGGATGACCGGACATGTTTAAGTCTTTTTCCCCAAAGCATAAAATGGTCTAAAGTATCCTTACTTTATGGACATTTTATGGTCAAAGTGTTCCTATTTTCCTATAATGCTAAAGTAAAAATTTGCATCTCCTAGAAATATACTTTTACTGTTCTCCAGAGATGAGATCATACCCTAAAGAATACTCTGGCATTTGAAAAGAACAATGTTCAGTGATTAAGTACAGGAGTTGCTTTCTTGTGGACTATTTCTCTTGGATTTACTCACAGGGATCATGCCTTCCTGTTTGCCTGAAAGTTAATGAATCACTATTTTGTTGGCAAGACAGTGTAGGGCATTAAATTGTAGCACCTGAAACACACCTTTGAAAGATAACTTTTTTTTTTTTTTTGTCTTTTTTCGTGTCCGGCAATGGATCACAACCCTCAGTGTCGCACCCGTACTGGACCGGGACCGGCAACAGGATCGCAACCCTCAGTGTCGCACCCACACCTCGCTCAGCCAGTGAGCAGGAACCGGTCTGTATGTGGGATCTGAACCCTCGGTGGGAGCGCTGCCACGCTCCCAAGTGGCGCACTGTAGCAGCAGTGCGCCACCGGGCCAGCCCGAAAGATAACTTTTTAAGGGGAAATTTAGCTCTATGACACAGTGGTCCAGTTACCACCTATATCCAGGTACCAGGCTACATAGAGATGCAGGGAGTTTTAATTTAATGCATTTTATCAGCCATTTTACATTAGTTTCTTGACTGGTCGTGAGAAAGCCATGTGCAAACTAGTTTGAATCAAAGCTACTGAGACAGCAATCTAGACATATACCTATCATCATATTCTTCCTTTTTTTCTACTTTTAAAATCTCATAGCACAAGTCCTTTTTCTTTGTCTCCTCTCTGGTCTCACATTATCAACATAAACATGGAGATATCTTTGCAATCACAACTTTGGTCTGTTCAGGGTTGCAAGTTCATGTGTTTCCAGAGGTCCAGTAGGCAGCACAAATAAGATAAATGTGCCATGTAGTAGTGAATGAGTGATGAACTGGAGCCCATGGACCTTCTCAAAGGGCTTAGCTGCTCCCCTGCCACAGCCAATTTTTGGCATCTTAAAACACAGATGTAGTGTTGCCAGACATTCTGATTTTCAAATAGAAGCCAGAAACCTGTATTTTTATTTGATATCCCTCAGTTTGTAAACTCTGTAGACCAGACCCAATTTCCCTAGAATGGATTCAGTCTGTGCTTAGAATATTATGAACTGACCTTAGTTTACAACATTTCTATTTTATATTTACTGTAGATATACAGTCTTTTTTGTATTCCCATTTTTTCTTTTCTAGGACCTTATTTATTTATTAATTCTTAGAATATTGGCAGATACTATAGCAGCCCCTAGGAATGTCAATTAAGAAGAATCTGAGAGCATCAAGGAATGGTTCTTTGAAAAAATGCAACTAAGCTGAGATCTGAGGGAGAGGCAGGAATTGGTTCAGTAATATGGGAAAAGGTATGCATGTGGATGTCTGTGTGGGTGTGTGGTTGAGATGCACTAAGAGAAAATAGTGTGAAAAAAGACACAGAGACGAGAGAGGGCACTACGCTTTAGAAGGGCTGAAGATGTTCAGCTTAGCTGGAATTTGCTGTGAGAAAAAAATGGAATCATGAAGAGGTGACCTCGCAGAGCTGGGCAGGCACCGAAATGGGGAAAACCTCTTGTAATGGAGTTAAGTTTCAACTTTAGTCATTTAAGAGCCCTTCCAGTTCTCTCTAAGGCTCACTGTTCTTTTCCAGTCCCAAGAATGCTGTTCTAATTTGTTTGTTTTGCTCAAGGCTCTTGATTTTACACAGCAACACAATACTCATGTAATTGTGATCAAAGAGGCTTGGGGTCTGAGGCAACCTGAGACAACCTGTTACTGGAGCCAGAGACCTCACTGGAGGTGGGGATTCAGGAATTGGAGTGAATTAAACTCAAAGCAGCCTGGAGGCCCTGTTGCATGAAATGCATAAGGGCTTTTCATCAGAGAGAAAACCCCTTTAGGCTTATCAGTTTTCATGCATTCCCAGTGGCCATTAGAGAATCAGCATAAGGAATGTGAAATCTGTGATGGTGTCTGTGGTTTCGGATTTATGCTTGGCATGCCTCAAAGAAAATACCCATGTATACATTAACTGTAGCATTGACAGAAGGTTTGCACTTTGAAACATTTCTGACCTATTTCCTAAAGCAAAGGAATATGGCTTCAAGCCTTTGCAATGCCATGCGTCTAGGGAGAAAAAAGTGAAGCAAATAGCATATTAGAAAACCATCTGATACTTGTAAAGCCAGGTCAAGCAGCAGTTTGGTCATGTGGAAGTAGTTTATCCTATTAATAAAATAGATAATTTTTTGTTATTATACCAATCAAGATGTATTCTACATAACATTATCCTAATGGCTACTTTATCGTCAGTATTCTAACCATTTTCCTAGCCTGAAATTATTAGAAAAAAGATGAGATCTAGTGGAAAAGATATTGCCTGTATCATTGAACAAACTACCTAGATGCTCTTTTTCGAAATTAAAACACTGGCTGTAAATTTGTTTGAAGTTAGCATAATTTGCTGTGTTTTTATTTTCAATATGCAGGAAATAGTATACCAAGCTCCATTATGAGTAGAATGATTTCATTAGCATAATTGAAGCAGATGCTATTTCTTGAAATAATAGGTAAATGTGTGAAAATATATTAGGCTACTGTCTCTGGATTTTTCTCATTCTGCAATGTGTTTGCAAGCAAACACCTATAACAGTGAAGTCCAGAAACATACAGTTCACAGAATAATAAAGTAAATTTAAAAATTTGCAGCCGAGTTAGACCTCCCTTGGGAAGCACCAGGTTGGAAAATTAGTCATTTTTGCCGGCAAATTAGCAAGATATAATTGGAATAAATTGTTTCCTTGAATATCTTAGTACAATGACTACTCATCTGTGAATATCTAGAATTTGTTTCAATACCATATACTGTGAAAAGATACATATTTCACTAATTAAAACGTTATAAGGTCTTTTCTCATAGATATTATTCAAGCTTATCTTTAGGCACTTATGTGTCTAAATCCAATTTCTCACCTTAACTTTCAATACCTTTTATAAATTACTTCTCTCATCATATATATAAAATGAAATTGCCTTATTTCTCACTCATTTCCAGAAAAATCTCTTCGAAAAAAGAAAACTGGTTACTCAAAATAATCGATTAATGCTTTGCATATTCATAATATCTGTTTTTTGGTTCATACTTTTAAATAATAACTGGATTTTTGGTCACTTATGTGGCATTATATATACATGTTATCTTATTACAAAAAACCTGAAAAGCATGAATTATTTCCCATTTTATGGGTGGAGAAAGTGAGACTTAGATTTAAAAGTATGATTGGCATCACACAGCTAATGAGAACTGATGCCAAGATGTGCTCACTCATTTGTGGGAGGTAAGAGAGAAGGATGGAAGGAAAGAAAGACCATGGTAGTGCATTGGTCTTACAGAGGAAGGGAACATTCCTAGGGCTGCAAAGTGGAGTGTGGGGGAGAGGGGGAGGAGGAGGGAGGTTGGGGAACAATTGGGTGGGGACACGGGGTACAAAAGCATTTTCTGGTATTTTGTATCATGAATATTCATCATCATCATCATCATCATCATCATTTTTTTTTTTAAAAAGAACCGATGCGAGGAATTGAGCTAGTGTCAACCCCACAAGCTTGCCTGGGTTCTGTACCGCAGTGCTACATGGTCTCAGATAGAAATTTCCCAGTCTTTTGCCACCTATTGAAATCTTACCTTTAAAATTCAACTCAAGCCCTAAATTCTTCAAGATACTTTTCTCTATAAAATTGATAAACATCATGTTTTTGGCTTCTTGAATGACAATGACAGTGGATCTCAAACTTGTCCTTGTGGCATAACACCTTGGAGATTCTGATGCCCTTGGTAACACTGGGTAATATAACTATGTTTAATTCCATCACAACAATTAGAAGCACCTTTGTAAACATAAAATATGGCTATTAATCGTCATATGAATGTAGGTCTCCTTATCACAAAAGAGTCCCCAGTAAGCCTGTGATATAGATTTAAGAAATCATACTTCTAAATATTCCCATTAATATTTGAGTTTTGTTTCATTGTGATATTTATCAGCACTTTCAAGCAATCTATTAAAAGCAAGTACTTGTGTTTTAAAAATATACTGGGAAAAAACCTAAATTTGGAAATTCTACCAGCTTGTTTTTATTTCTTTGACTTGGGACAAGGCCACCATGTTATGTTTTCTTGATGCACCACCTTACTGTTGCTCAGAGTACGCTAGTATTCCATGAGAATAGAATTAGAAATTCACTGTTCTTATGCAGCTGCCTTTTATTTTCAAAATGGTTTTTATTTTCAGTTTTATTTTATTTAAGATGTGTATATAGCTAAATGGACAAATCTTAAATGTACAATTCAATGATTTTTTCCAGATATATACACCAGTGTAACCACTATCCCTATTGCCTTTGTCTGTTTTTGCTTTTATAACAAAAATTCCTTAGACTGGGTAATTTATAAATAATAGAAATTTATTTCTCACATTTCTGGAGGCTGGGAAGTTCAAGATTAAGGTACCAGCAGAACTGGTGTCTGGTGAAAGCTTGCTCTCTGCTTCACAGATGGTGCCTCTTGCTATGTCCTTACATGGTGAAAAGGACCCACGGACTAGGGCTTTTCTCCCATCAATCTTTTTTTCTAAGGGCAGTAATCCCACTTATAAGGGCTCTGTCCTCTTGACCTAATCACACCTCAAAGACCTCACCTCTTAATACTGTTACATTGGAGATTAAGTTTCAACATATGAATTCTGGGGGGGGGATGCCAACGTTCAAACCTATGAAAACAGCATTTTTTGTCAGCCCATAGAATTCCTTCTTAGTCAATTCCTTCTCAGTCAAATTCCTTCTGTACCCAGAGACAACACTTTTCTGAATATTTCACAATAGATTAGTCTTGCTTGTTCTATAATTTCATATAAATAGAATCATACAGTGTGTGTACTCTTTAGTGTCTGACATTTTTTTTTTTTTTTTTGGTCACCACAACACCTGTGAGATTCATTTATGCTGCTGCATTCAAAAGTAATACATTTCTTTTTATTGCTAAGTAGGACTCCATTTGTGGATATACCACATTTATCCTTTCTCCTGTTGATAGGCATCTTGGTTGTTTAGAAGATTTTTGCTGTTATAAATAGATATGCTATGAACGTTCTTGAACAAGTACTTTTGCAGACATGTGTTTTTATTCTTGGAAGAATATCGAAGTGTGAAAATGCTGGTTGGTAGGGTAGGTATATGTTTAACTTTACAAGAAACAGTCAAACTGTTTTCCAAAGTGGTTGTACTATTCTGCATTTTCAGTATGAGAGTTCTGGTTGTCCCACATTCCCCTAACACTGGTTTTATGAGTCTTTTTGCCATCCTAATGAGTGCATATTGGTATCTCCTAATGGCTTTAATTTGTATTTTCCAAGGGCTAATGATGTTGAATGCTTTATTCATGGCTTATTGTCCATTTATATATCTTTCCTTGTGAAGTTTCTTCTATTCAAGTTTTGCTCATTTTTATAGGGTTGTTTCTTTTTTGGTTATTAAATTGTAGAAGTTATTTAAATGTTCTGAAAGTAAATACTTTGTCAAAAATATTGTTTTACAAATACTTTCCCAATTGAGGCTTACTATTCATTTTTCTTTTTCTTTTTTTTTTTTTTTTTGTATTTGTTTTTATTTTTTTGATGGCTGGCCAGTGTGGGGATTTGAACCCTCAACCTTGGTGTAACAAAGCTGTGTTCCAACTAACTCAGCTAACCAGCCAGCCCTTATTCATTGTTCTTAATGCTATCTTTTGATGAGCAGACATTTTTAATTTTGTTGACTCTAGTGTATAAATTTTTGTCTTTCATTATTACTTTCTGTATCTTGTTTAAAAATGTTCACCTGACTCCAGAAATGTACGTTCTATGTTTTGTTCTACAAGCTTTATGATTTTTATATTTGGGTTTATGGGTTCATCTCAAAATAATTTTTATTTATGGTGTAGAGTTCACATTTACTTTTTTCCATGTGGATATTCAATTGTTACCACATCATTATTTTTTTTTAAGACTTTCTTTTTTCTATTGAGCAACCTTGGTCTTTCTGTGGAATATTAATTGACCATATAAGAACTGCTCTATTTCTGGACGCTATTCTGTTCCACTTATCTATTTGCCTGCGAAGAGGCCAATATTAGACTATCTTTATTACTGTAGCTTTATGCCAAGACTTGAAGTCAGGTGAAGTCCATCAGTTTTGTTCTTTCTTCCAAGACTGTTTAGGAAATTCTATGTCCTTTGAATTTTTATATAAATTATAGTATCAGCTTTCTAATTTCTAGAAGATGCCAGCCTTTGATTATATCTGGGGTTGCACTGAATTTAATTTGGGGGACAATTGACATCTTGGAAATATTGAGTTTTCTGACCCATGAACATGCTGCACCTCTATATTTATTTAGGTCTTTTAAAATGTTTTCACAGCAATGCCATGTAGTTTTTGGTTTGGAGTCATTGCAACCTTTTTAGTTTAATTTATTTCTTAGAATAAAATGACTTTTTATTTATTTTTTAAAATTTTATTTATATTTATTTTTGTGGGGTACAGTGTGTTATTTCAATGTATGCGTATCTTGAACAATGATTCACTTAGGATAGATAGCATAGTTTTGTCCCCATTAGTTCACCCCTTATCTTCCTCTCAAGGCTCCTGGTAAACCCCACCCCTCCCAGGCTCCTGGTAAACATTATTCTATTATCTACTTATTTAAAAAAACACACACAAATATTAATATCCTTATTGCAAAAAGAATGCTTAAAAATGAATTAGAAAAATCTGAGCTGAAATTTGGTGAAGGACATGAGCAGATAAGTCACACACCCAAAGAAATATTAGTAGTTAATAGGTATCTTCTAGGATCTGGTTGTGGGTGGGGATGGGGCTGTCCTGTCTCCATCTCTCTGGATCCTGGGCATCAGGCTGGCTCCATTGCTGGCCACCCTCCATGGCGGGGGGTGGGGGCAGGCTAGGGCCTATGGCTCGTCTCCCAGGACACCTGGGTGTCAGACTGGCTTTCATCACTGGTCTGGATGTGCGGCCCATGAAGTATTTTTGACACTATTTTAAGTGCAATAGTCTTTTAACTTTCATTTTCCAATTGTTTAATGCTAGAATATCAAAACGGAATTTACTTTTGCTTAATGACCTTGTGTCCTGAAACTTTGCTAAATTCAAATATTAACTGCAATAGTTGCTTCACAGGTTACTTAGGATTTTCCATATAGACAGTAATATTATCTGTGAATGGATGTAATTTTACTCCTGTCTTTCCAACATTTATCTGTTTTATCTATTTTTTCTTGCCCTTTAGCACTAGCTAGTACAATGTTGATTAGCAGGAGTAATAGCAAACATCCTTTGCTCTGTTCCTGATCCTAGTAAGAAAGCATTCAATAGTTCATTATTAGGTCCAAGTACTGTTGAAGTAATAAATGCTTTAAAGTCCTTGACTGCTAACTCGAACATCTGAATAATCTCAGGCTTAGTTTCTCATGCCTGATTTTTCCCTCGACTTAGTCAAATTTCCCTCTTTGTTTGAGGCACTCATACTTACCTGGCTGGGTCCAGCCTGGCTGTGAGCATAAGACATCCATGCTGTGCCATGCTATGCTGTAACCAAGACCCCCACTTGGATGTCATGCAGCCCTGCCTTCTCTCACCCTGTGGTTATCACAGACTAGGTGAGACCCTGCTGCAGCAGCAGGCCCCCTAGGTCTCACCCTGTGCTTATTTAGCTGACACCTTGTGGTTAGCACAGACTGCTGAAACTGAATGTCTCCATCTCTCTTCTGTTTTTTTCTTCTGTTTTTTCTTGCCAGTACTTTTCCACTCTAAGATAAGGCACCCCCCGCCCCAAGCTTTATTACCCGGAAATGCTATAATATAAAAATAACTGCCCCACTGCATTGGGGACTTTGGACATGAGTAGTTTTGAGCCAAATGCTGGCATTTCAATAAACTGTTTTCTGTTTTAAGCCTCGGTATTTTCTGCCTCTCCCTGAGAGTTCACAACAACTCATTGCAACAGGTCACATGTCTACTGATTTCTGATTGTATAATGGACATTTTGAGTGATACATTGTAGAGAGTCCGAATCTTATTTATTTATTTATTTATTTTTATTGGAATATAGTTGATTGTACATATCTGTGGTATACAGCATTGGATATAAGTACCTGTGTGAAATATGTGATGTTCAAGTTAGGATAATAAGTGTAATCTTCATTATACAATGTAATTGATCTCCATGGTCCTTTACCAATTCTTCTCTTTCCCCATCTTGCTCCCCCTTTTCTACCTCTGGTAACCTCAGTTCTGTCCTCTTCTCTTGAAAGTTCAACATATTATTGTGATTGTTGTATCTTTATTTATCTGTTTATTTATTTTTTTGGCTGCCATATTATAAGTTAGGGCATGCAGTATTTCTGTTTCTCTGTCTGACATGTTTCATGTAACATAATTTTCCCCAAGTTCATCCATGTTGCTGCATATGGCAGTATTTCATTGTTTTTGATGGCAGAGTAGTATTCCATTGTATAAATCTACCACATTTTCCTTATCCGGTCATCTGACAATGGACATTTAGGCAGGTTCTGACTCTTGCCTATTGTAAAGAGAGCTGCAATAAACATGGGAATACAGGTGTCCTTTTGACATGATGATTTCCATTCCTTTGGGTGTATACCCAGCAGTGGGATTGCTGAGTTGTATGGCAGTTCTATCTATAGTTTTTTGAGGAAACTCCATACCATTTTCCATAATGGCTGCATCAATTTACAGCCCCACCAACACTATAGGAGTGTTTGCCTTTCTCTTCATCCTTGCCAGCATTTGATATTCTGTGTCTTTTTGGTAATAACCAATCTAACTGGAATGAGATTGTATCTCAATGTGGTTTTGATTTACATTTCCCAGATGCTGATGTTGAGCATTTTTTCATGTTGTCTGTTGGTTATTTGTATATCTTTCTTTGAGAAATGCTTATTTAGCTCCTCCGCCCATTTTTATCAAGTTTTCTTTTCTTTTCTTTCTTTCTTTTTTTTTACTGTTAAGTTGATTTCCTTTTATATTCTGGATATTGATTCTTTGTCAGATGCATAGTTTGCAAATATTTTCTCCCACTATATAGGTTGTCTTTTTGCTCTGTTGATTATTTCTTCTGTTGTGCAGAAGTTTTTTAGTTTGATATAATCCCATTTGTTTATTTTTTCTTTTGTTGACTGTGCTTTTGGGGTTTTATTCATAAAGTCTTTGCCCAGTCCTACTTCCTGGAGTGTTTTCCCTATGTTTTCTTTTAGGTGTTTTATAGTTTCAGGACATATAAGTCTTTAATCCATTTTGAGTTAATATTGGTATATGGTGAAAGGTACTGGTCTAGTTTCATTCTTCTACACATGGATGTCCAGTTTTCCCAGAACCATTTATCAAAGAGGCAGTCTTTTCCCAAATCTCGTTAACATTTCTGAAGTGTGTTGATTTTGGTTCCATTAGGCTATTTACTCGGTTAAACTCATACGTCAAACTCCATATCCTCCATGGTGAGTAAAACCTCAAATCTCTGCTCAGTTCCTTTAGCCTTTCACCTATTACTTTCCTCCAAGCTCCTTGGGATCTCACATACATGTGCTATTCTGGTGCCAGCCAAGAATTTTGGTGGTGGCAATGATGGTGGTATGTGTGTATGTGTGTATTAATTACTTATTTGGCTTCCTCACTTAAGGACTCATCTCTCACTTTTCAGAGAATTTTGCAGCCCTGAAATGATCCCCTAACTCTTAAAGCTGTTTTACTATAGCTTTCTGCTTGAGTTCCAGGTATCCTACTGATTTGGGGGTGTCCATAGGCAAAAAGTCACATAAATAAAAATCTCACCTACTGTAACTGTAGTTTCGTCACTTTGAATGTTGGCTTCTGCATTTTTTGCCTGCATTTGATAAATAGTTGTGTTTTATTTTAATATTTTGTCTTGATATATAATTATAAGTTGTGGTAAACTCAATCCAATATAAGATAATACACCATTACTGGAAGCATAACTCTGTACATATCTTTTTGATATTAAAACAATATCAAGTTTTTACCACAAGTACTGGGACTTTTTTTTTTCAAAATTCTAAAAATATCCACTAATAAACTATGCATACAATAGGATATCAGTAAATACTTGCTGAAGTAAATGGATCTGGCTGAATGTAATTATTTGGCATATCTACATAACAATTTGGTTAAACTATTGTTTAAGTACCCCATGATGGCATGAGTAGGGGACTTCTAGAAATTCAAGAAGTGTGGTATATGACACCATTTTCAATATAACGACTTAAGTTATGTTTGACACTATTTGTAGACCTAGCTCTGCTGAATTAGGCTTAAAATGTTGGATTCTTTCTCCTGGGGGTATGGCTGAAAATCAAGGTGTTGCCCCAAGGTGAAAATGATTCCCTGGTAGCAGGCATATAAGTCAACCTCCTAAGTCTAGGGTATTAGGCCTAACACTAGAGAGATGTCAGTGTTGGTAACAATTCCAAATAAATACTAGTGACTACTTGGAGTTCAATATTAAGAAAGATTCTAAGGTTGAATCAAGATAAGTTAGTTAAAAATGATATGAGCAAATAGACCTGTCTTCCATAGGCTCTGGAATGAACAGTAGTGCCATATATGCTGCTTGTTTCTTACTTTGAACTAGACTTTCTACTGTGTTAGTTACTGAGAGACATATTCTATGTTACACAGTCTAGTCGTTTTATTCTCTTTTGGCTCCAGAAAAGAGCCACAATCAATATTCCACCTAACCAGAGTATAAATATTACTTCCTTATGTAAATAGGTAACTGCAGTTTTAAATTGAACAAAACTTGTACGAAAGCAAAAAAGGTCTATTTTTAATACTTTTGCTTCCCAACATGGTTTCTAGGAACACATTATGGTGAAAAATGGGAAATTACTGCTTTTATTAGTGAATTTACTTCTCTGCTAATGCCCTAATTTTACCCAAGGAGGGAATTATTGAAAATTCTTTAGCACAGGCAGAATAAATTCCCAGAAATATCTAATAGTATATACACAGTCACCTCTGGGGCATTGCCAACATTTTTCTAGCAGAATGCTGCTTTTAAATATGCTTTTTGATTTTCCAATTATACATACCCATAGGGAATGCTCATAGCTGATATTGCCTCTAGAGGAAAGGTGATAAGATCTCTTTAGTCTAAAGTAAATCAGAGCATCTCACAAATTTGACATTATTTGCTTTATTTTAGAAATTTTAGTCTGCATATTCACTTCCTTATACCTGTGGGAACAAGCTAGATTATCCAATATGGGAGTTACTCTCCAATAAATTTACATCCTGCACATAGTTTCCTTGTAAAACCTTCAGAAAAATAAAAGTAAAACATGTTGATGTCTAATTACCTTTGAAATATGAAGAGAAAAAAAAACCAGGAACATGATTACTTAATTTATCTGGAAAAAATAACAACATTTGGAAATATAGTTTAACTCTATTGCAATTCTTGTCCATTCACTCACTTGTTAATTCTACAAAGACTTATAGAGCACTAAATATGTGCCAGGTACCAACCTAGGTGACAAGGCATGACTGATGGCCAGAAGGATCATAGTAGAGGGGAATGCACATATACATGAATTATTTCAATGTAGTAGTGCATTGCCTGCTATAATAGAGGTTTGTGAAGACTTGTGGGAGTATTTCTGAGAGGTAACAATTCCATGTGTGAGAAGGTTTATAAAACAATGCAGGGGCATATTCTAGCTTCAGGTGAATATTGATCCAAGATTCAAACGATATCACCAAGAACTTGTTTCTCCCTATGTTGTTATGCTTCCTTTTTATTGGTTCCATGTAAAGGGTTAGAAATCTTGACTCTCATTTGATTTTTAGAATAGGGTTTTTAGGTAATTCATGTATGGGAGAAAAGTCCTTGGTTAAGGGACAAAAGTCCACAGCCAGCAGGCAACAGCTCATCTAATCAATTCTAATCACTGTTTAGGTATGGGATTGTATACTTCAATGATTTTAGAGCTAACAGGTGGTTGACATAATGATCCTGTTAAGAGATTTTAAAGAATTGCTGTAGGGAAAAATGTGAAAAATGTTTGCTAAGGGCAAGCTGTTTGTTGGTGGAAACTTTAGAGACAATTATACTTAGATTTAATCATAAGAATGCAACTCTTACTTAAGTCATTTAAGGAGAGGTTATAATTTAGATTAGATAATGATCACAGTTTAATCAACTTAGCTTTTCACAAATTGTCCATTGGAATGTCACGTTGTTAATTTTAATGATGTTACTAGTTTCCATTGTTTAAGCTATACTTAGCCATAGATAACTTTTGTCACATTGCCCATGTCTTTGTGTTCTTTTGAAATGATTGCATCAACTGATTTTTCTTGTGAAACTTTCTTGTCTTTACAATAAAAAACAGAAGCTAACTTTGAATTGGGGCTGTACCCAGTTTTCTCCTTCTAAAAGAGGAGTTGCTAGGTGCAGTCCCTTCGGGCTTCTCATTGCATTCATGTTGCTTTGAGTAATCCTTTTTTTGCATGTGTTACGCAGTGAGAAGTCTAACAGTTCCATTCTAAGGCAAACCTTTTAAACCCTAGATGGGTTATACCAGCTCCTGGGGCTGCCCACTTTCTTATTCACATCTACATAGAAAGAAGATTCACTTTTCCAATGGATGAAAAAAGTCCAGGTATTGAGTCTCTAGATGTCTTATCTGACTTAGATTATGTGTTTATCCTTGAATCAGTCATGATGGCCAGGGAAAGCTGGTGGCACTAAAGGGGAAGACAGAATTGGAGCTGGGTGTAAGTATAAATTTTCTGTCCTGGAAGGCTTGGCATTTTTGGGTATCTTTGAGTAAAAGGAAAGAGGTAATATATAATGAGGAGACAACCAATGAATGCCCACTAAAAAGTGCTCCATCCTACTTCACAGTGATCGTATGCTCTCACATCCAGAACTCACTTAACTGAAAGAAGTCCAGACTCCATAGGATTCATCTAAGACCTTCGGAAAACTGACCTCTGTGTTTCTTATGGTTCCCTTCCTGCTTACACCAGTCAAATTGATGCAACGCTATCAACTTTTCACCCAAAGTCAACCCAGCCACTAAGTGAGCAAATGATTAACTCTGGGTTCGTTCATTCATTCATTCACTCATTCATTTATTTAATATTTAGTGATTGTTTTACTCTGTACTGCAGATTAGTGTTATTTAACAATGTTTAGCAAGACATAGTCTCTACAGACAGAGGAGACAAGACAGTAAATACAAAATAGGAACAAAATGTTGATGGCAGAAGTACAGAGTGCTAAGAAGCACATAGGTGGGGCCTTTGGCCTTGTTTGGGGGCATCCAGAAGCTTCCCAGAGGAAGCAAAATCTGGATAATAAGTGAAGGATTCATAGGCAGTAGTTAGGTTAAGAGGTGAGAGAATGTCATCCTAGTAAGAGGTAATAGGTAGATTTTCTCATGATGAGCCTTGTGTTTCTTTGACTAAATGTCTTATGGTAAATACCACTAATTAATTATCCAGTATCTATTCTCTTTATTTTATTTCAGAACAAAGTAGGCCCACTTAAAGATATTTATCTTCCATAACTCCCTTCAGGTTTTTCTTAAAACAATCAAAACCCCAACCAAACTAAGCCAAAACATACATAGAAAAAGCAAAACCAGAAAAGCAGGCTTTCTAAAAGACGGTGGAAAATAGTTTTAAAAAATAACTTCCCTGGGTAAAGAGATTTTCAGAGTAAGTTTTAAAGCTAACTAAATAGATAAAAATATTTTTGTTGCAGAAACTTGGTTAACCAAAATTCATGTTACCAAAATGTTTTCCCCCATTTTTTTCTCCTTTTTGCTTCTTTGACTTTACTATTTGTTAAAACTCAGTTTTCTCTGAAGAGCTTTATTTTATTCTGATTATTTAAATCCATTAAAAATGCTCAATTAATCCTCTCAAATATTCAAATAGAAAGAATTTGCATTTCAGTGCTTTGAGTCTTAAGTGTAAATGGTCTCAAAAGTCCATTAAAGCCTTACCATCATGCTTAGTAGGCAGGTATCCTTTTTACTAATGAGGTATTCAGCAAAAGCATAAAAGGTTAAGTAATTAGCAAGGGAGCAGCTGGGATAATGAAGGTGGGGACTGTTGCTGTTCTTTTTATTGTAAGCTGATATTTGCCTTAAGTCAGTATTTCTTTGCATGGCAAATAACACTCCTCAGTGTTTATTAAACGATTTCAGAGGGGTTCATTCAGTCAGAGGTCTTTGTTTCCCATTATTATTATAAGAGAAACTGGTCCCAAGCTACTTAATTATTCTTAAAATCATGTATAGAATTGTAATGTTACCTTATATCATAGAAGTAAATTCCATTTATGGCCCTGATTTTATTAAAAGGAATATGACTTCTGGTATATGGAAGATTCTTTATTTTCCTGGACATCGTGATTCGGTTGGGTATCAAGTTTGGAAATTACTTCGCATAATAATGGGAGAAGAATTTGAAACTCTATCAGCAATCTTAGGTGAGAGAAGAGAGGAGAGAAGGAGGCATCAGTTAGGTGGAAGATCACACATTCTGCAATATGACTATAAAGACAGTCTATGAAGATCATGGATGCTTGGGTGATCGATTTCCTGAGGAAGTCAGTGTCTTCAGTTTCTTTATGGGCAGGAGTTGTCTCCTGCATCTTTCTATCCTTCAAAGACTAACGTAGGTGTTTATTAAACACTGAGAACTGTGATGTTTAAGAGCTAGAAAAAGCCTTATTTGCAGCCTTGTTCACACTCACTTGATCTTCACCTTCCCTTAATTGGCTGTTGGTGGAGAGCAAGGTTATGGAGAAATGAGGTTTTTCTGCAACATTTTCTATGGATCATTGTCTAGGTTCCTTGCTGCCTAGATGCAGTTGTGGTGGCAATAGTGGCAGTGGTGATAGCAGCATCAGCATCACAATTCCACTGGATATCAGGTATGGACATCGGATATATTGGATGGTTCCTCTGTTCAAAACATCAAGTGTGGCCTTGGCAGTAATGGCCACTACCTGGGGTCAGTTCTGTATTGCTCTGGGTGTCATTTCTGAAGGCCCTCCCTGTATCCTGCTGAAGAGTTCTGACCAAAAACTGATGTGAGATTTCAGGCCCAACCACAGGGAATTACAAAGGCTTTACCCAACAGACTTCACAGGGGAAAGCTGGTTCCCCACAATGGACTTGGTGCATGTTATAGTCTTTTGGCAGAATTGCAGTCAAGGATCCAGGACCCCCAAACCCTCCAAGCTCTTAAACATATTTGTATTCCTAGCCTAGGCATCTTCATTCAGAAGTTTCTTTACCTGTAGCCTTTCTGCAGCAGCTTTATCAGGTGCCTCTACTGAGGCCTCCTTATGTGTGGAATGGGGAGAAACATTGAAGACACTTTTCCCCACTTTGACTCAGTACTTTCCTTCTTCTAGCTCACCCTTTCCTAGTCCAACCTCCTGATCCAAGATCCATACAACTGCAGGAGCCTTTTGTTTGGGGTTTCCCATGAGATGACTGCTGTGTCTGTACCTATCCACTGAGCCTCCACCAGTGTGCTTTTCTGGGGGAAAATGGCATGGCATGGAGGAGATGGCACTTTCTCTGGTTTTAGCCTCTTGCTTATACTATCATGGTAAGTGATTAAAGGCTTGATTGTTACCTCTATTTTGGCTTGTTGCTTTAATCGGCTATCATGGCACCAGGCAGCTCAGGTCTCTCTAACTACCTGGATTCCTGATGCTGCTACTTCCAAAAGCTTTGTTTAAAACAGCTGGTATAAAATCCCTTCCAGTTTAAAATCCCTAGAGTGGTTTCTTTTTCCTATGCTGAATTATGGTTACTGCAGAATTTGTTATTGAAAGTGGAGCTGCTTTGGCTTAGTGGTCAAGCAGATATTGCAGGCTGGAAAACTGGAGATCCTTGTCATACCATGACAAATATTTGGTAAACTAATACTGCAATACCTTGAAAACAGGTGTGAGACCATTGAGGCTAACGTGCTAAGAGAATAAGTTAGGAAAAGTCAGAATGTTGACATGTGGTAAATGTTACTTGCTTCTTTTAACCAAGTATTAGTAAGAGATAAGATGAAAAAGCAATTAGATCATTTGCAAGCAGAGATAAAAAGAATGCAACTCTGCTGAAGTTTCCTGGCTATGGCTGCAATGAATATTGACTGATAGCCTGGTATTTTGGGGCCTCACAGGTTGGAAAGGACAATTGCTTCTGAACTTCAGACTACAAGAAACAAAATTGTGATCCCAACCTTTTAAAAAATATTCTGTTATTATTTTTTGCCAGACAATGGGAGCCAACCCAGTGGCAAGACTCAAAGTGTTGCTTTTGGATGTAAGCTTATTGTTTCAGAAGTCCTTGCCTATGGCCAAGCATGGAGACCAGTGTCTGACATATAGGAATACTCAATACTAATTATTGTTACTATTGTTTTTAAATTAGAAAATAAGGAATGACTTTTTATTCTGAGAATCTTGGGGCCTTTGTTAAAAGGAAAAAATATCGGTTTCAACCAATAACTGTTTCTAATTGACTGTATGTTATTTTGTGGTTTGTGGGTGATGGATAAGATCTGTAATGTCATTTTCTAGTTCATAATCCAATACAGAAAATCAAGTGATCACCAAACACATTTAATCTATGAAGTGTTTGTCTTCTAGCAGCTCACCAACCTATCTAGGTGGACAAACATGTTACACATTGTCCTAGAATATACTATGGGTGGATGCTATTACAGAACTTCAAAAAGCATTAAGGAAAGTATATTAGTTTGTTAGAGCTGCCACAACAGAATACACAGACTGGGTGACTTAAACAAAGGATAATTATTCCTCACAATTCTGGAGACTAGGAGCAACATGTTAAGAGGCTTGATTTTTCCTGTGGCCTCTCTCCTTGGCTTGCAGACGCTGCTTCTTGCTGTGTTCTCACATGGCCTTTCTTCTGGGCACACCCGTCACTGATGTCTCTCTCTTCTCATAAGCACATGAGTCATTGGATTAGGGCCCGACCCTTATGATCTCATTTAACCTTAATTAACTCTTTAATGATCATATCTGCAAATACAGTCCCATTAAGAGTTAGAGATTCACATATAAAATTCAGGGGAACACAGTTCAGTCCATAATAGAGGGGATGATTTTTTTAAGTGCAGGGTTGTAGAAGAGTTTATAAAAGAGTTAAAATTTCAGCTGAGTGGTTAAAGGATGCAGTAAATTTCATAAGGCACAAAAAAGTGACAAAAATGGGCATTCTAGGTACAGAAAACTGTAAGGAAGTGAGTGTATATATGTTGTTTGTGTTCAGGAAACAGCAAGAAGTCTGAGTTGGCTGGTGCAAAATGCACTTACAAAGCAAATTGCTAAATGTTTTGCTGGATACAGTAATATGTAATGCCACTAGAGTCTGTATGGAAAAAATGTCAGTCAACCCTATCTGCTAGGAAAGTGGTGGGTTCAACATCAGAATGTGGTTGCCAACAAATTACTAGCAAAGTTTACTATTAAGAAACAAACAGACAAATAAAATCATACATTTTTATTAAATTAAAATATAAGCTAGAGAGCAAAGGGAATTTGCAAAGTAATTGAAGATAAATAAAAAAAAATAGACGAGAGGAGAAAGAACCTCTCGATGTGGTTGGCTTTTGTGATCTTTAGTGGTCTCCTGTTTTAATTTAGATCTTATTTGAAAAGTGACTTTCCAAAGGTAAGGTGTCTTTGATTCTTCATTAAAGATCTAAAAAAACAAAAAGAACTTTCCTCAGACTTTGGTCTAAATTGGTAGTTCACAACCGAGGGTAAATTTGTCCCCCAGGGGACATTGGCAATGTCTGGAGACATTTTGGATTATCACAACTGGGGGAGGGGAGTGTGCTACTAGCATCTAGTGGGTAAAGGCTAAAGATGCTGCTAAACAGCCTGTAATGCACATTCCAGCCCCCACAGCAATGACTTGTCCAGTCCAAATTGCTAATAGTACTGAGGTTGGAAAAACACTGTACTAGAGCCATGGACATTTTTAATGTGTTCCTGGTCTTCTGTATTGCTTCTGCCTCTTAAAGAATATTCAAAATGTATAATGAATTAGTATGCATACTATATTTTTCTGCTCCATTAGCTGAGAGGGCCTGTAAATGACAATACGCTAATGGCAGTGAACATACCTAGAGCTCAGATCTTAGTTTCTTACTCCATTCTCCAATGAAAGGAACCAGGAACCCTTGGAGAAATGACTGATTCTAAGACAGTGGCAGAAAATATACAACATGAACCTGGAGCATCTTGCAAAGAAAGTAAGTAAATTCTCGAAATAAAGCAGTATGATGATGGAGGTATATCAAAGAGTGCAAGAACTAACTGAAAGAGCTCCAGTGGCCACAGCTGAAGCAGTTTGAGCAGCAAAATTAAGTAGTATTGAATTACAATCCAAAGTATAAAATAAATATCCATGAGTCCATAGGGACATAAGAAAAAGATTAAATAAATAAATTGGGGAGAATAGACAAATCTCCCATGCAGAAGAATTCCAAATAATTTATATAGATTCTCTGTCCTTAAGGAGGTGGTACATAACTTTGCACTCGACTGTGGACTGCACATAGTGACTTCTGAAGGGTTCCTAGAACAGAAAAAGGATATTAGGTAAAAAATGAGAAAATCTCAATAAAATGATGACAGTTAAAAATGGACCCTATGTAATAAAGAATCTGACTCTATTGGTTGATGTTTTATGCTGACAACTTTGAAGCCGTACCTATCTATCTTCCCCTTCTGCCTCACATCTGGGCAAGCTAGTAAGAAAACTTGGCTCCCTCTTTGGTACTGGTGGGAGATTTGAACCACATAAGCTCCTGCCCACACACAGGAGAACTCTCACCCTGGCCAAACCTTCCAACTATAATAAAAACCCTAAGTCTCCTTTCCTGGTTCTCTCAGGCCATTTAGAAATGTCTTGGGAAGGGCCGGCCCGGTGGCGCACTGCTACAGTGCACCGCTTGGGAGTGCGGCGGCGCTCCCGCCGAGGGTTCGGATCCCACATACAGACTGGTTCCCGCTCACTGGCTGAGCGAGGTGCGGGCGCGACACCGAGGGTTGCGATCCCATTGCCGGTCCCGGTCCGGTACGGGCACGACACTGAGGGTTGCGATCCGTTGCCGGACACAAAAAAGACAAAAAGGAAAAAAAAAAAAGAAATGTCTTGGGAAGACTTCCCTTCTCAGAAAACTTCATTATGTAAATAATAAACATTTTCATAACTTCCTTGGTCTTGAAATCCAAACCAAATTTGGGACAGGAATCCATCTTCTTTCTTCAGAGTGACTAGTAACACCATACTAATGTAAAATGTTAATAGTAGGAGAGACTGGGTGTGGGGTACATGGAAATTCTCCATCTTTGCAATTTTTCTGTGAATCTAAAACTGTTCTAAAATAAAGTTTGTTTTTAAAAAAATCTTCACATCATAGTTCAGGATGACACAGGTATAATATAACTCTGTCTTTGGGATCCATGCCAACTTCCAGGTGAGACTGCTTCTTGAGGAGACATTAGTTTTGCCAGAAGACTCTTATAAGACTCCTAGTTATAAGTCAGATTAATTTTAAGCCAAATTTCCTAGTGAGGTTAATTGAGTTTCCTTGTGATTTACTTTTATTAGACACTTTTTAAAACAAAGCAGATAATAGATTTGTCTTTCTCCCCAATCAGTCATAGATATGGCAGTCTAAAAGGGAAATGGCTACCCCTTGCACAGTCAATGAACTTTGATCTGGAATAGGAATAGCCTCATGATTTTTGCTCCAAAAATAAAGCATATCTCAGTAAACCCACTCCATTTGTGCTGTTTTTATAAAGGGCAAATGTGGCTCAGAGCAGAGGTCTGATCATCAGGCAGAATAAATTGCTTTCACAGAACATTGCTTATCTTTCTATTAGCACTTATTTATTTGCACCTTTTATAATAATAATAAGGTAATCTTGCATGCTAGTACCTGAAGATGTGCCAAGTCCTTTCATGCATTAGCTCCTTTAATCCTTACAGTACCTAGAAGGTGGGAGGTATCCTGGTTTATAAATGAGAAAACAAAAGCCTAAGAGGTTAAATAAGTTTCTTAAGGTCTCTCAGTTAATAAGTGGCAAAGCTGTATTCAACTCCAGATTTTTATGACTGAAGACCCTAAGTGTTTCCCACTAGATTATATGTAACACTTACTGCCGTACCAATGTCCCTCAACTAGGTTTGAATTCCTTGGGAGAGAAAACTGTGTTTCATAAACATTTTGGATCCCTAAATGTAATTTAGAACCATACCTGGAAAAGGTGTATACTACATTCATTCTTACTTTTCTCCTTAATATGTCAACTTGGTTGACTTAATCACATATGAGGGATTTTCAAAAAGTTCATGGAAGGACTTGTATTACCTTTAAATTCAATTTTTCCACAAACTTTTTGAAGTACCCTGTATAAGAATAATCCTTTCAATTATTTTCAAATGCTTACATTAAATAATTATTAGGGGAAATTAATATGGCCAGAAACCTATGCTTACAGAATTATATAGAAGAAAAACTAATTCCCGGTTGAAAGTGAATAGTAATTGTATGTGCTACTTAAACCCATGTGTGTTGTGGCCTTGTATTACTGCCTGGCATTCACTTTTCCCTGGGAAAGGAAAGCCATTCTTGACCTCCTTCTTAGAACTCAGGGAGAAGAAAGGATGCCTTTAAGAACTCTAGTGGGAGAACATGTGAAATCATTGTTATTTGTCTATGGATTCTGTTATTGTGCTGCCTAAATTCTCAAGGCTCCTTCAAATTGCTATTAGATACCAGACAGCTCTCCTTTATGAAGGAGCAGTGTAGTTTGTAATAACAATTTTATGACTTAAAAGATTTTTATATCAAGAGCCATGAGGTTAAGCTAATGAGAACTGCATAAAAAATTCTGGTATTTATTTGTACTCTAGACTGATGCAATGAATCTGGCATGAAGTACTATTCTCCATTTATCTGAATAGGTGCTTATCACAGGTATGATGTGGATTAGGTTCTACTCTCTTCCTTTGCTACAGCTAGTAATGTTGTAAGTGATGTTGGACGTCTTCAGATTTGTGAAGAACTTTTAGACAAATTGAAAGTCTGCCCTTTTGTCAATGGTTATTGTCTCTTTGGCCTTGCATAGAGTGGTTCATTGCAGCTCTTGAACAAGTCAAATCGGTCTTTGTAACCCATATAAACTCAGATATCCTTCTGTGATTATAATGCTAAATAGTCAGGACTCACAGTGAAGCCAGTATCTGAGGCCTGAGAGGGTATTAGGTCGTGAACGAGCAGGGCAGACATAAAGCCAACAGCTCCCATTTCTAGTCTCTGTTTTGCTGCTAGCTTGCTCTGTGATGTCAGGTAAGTCCTCTGCCTCCTGGAGACTTTGCTTCCTTTTATGTAAAATTAGGGGTGATCTCTGACTCTATCATTTCATGGTTCTGAAATTGCATTGTAGGAGTACATGCATGCAAGCCATGATCTGTGAAAACTTTACACTCTGATTTCATTAATGGTAAGTTTGAATTTCTATAGCTCTGAGTTCTGGAGAGAACACAACTGACTGAAAATAACTTATGTACTTAGATTTAAATTTGAGAAGATTTATATTAAGGAAGATGTTTACATTTGGTCTTGTTTACAATGTTCACAGAAGTATGTAAATAATAAAAGGAAATTGATAAAGGAAAACTACGTGTATCTATTGGGTTCAAACCACCCCCCTTAAAATAATTTTCAGCTCAGTTAAGAGTCCACCTTTTTATTCAGTTCACTTTTTGCCACTAAACATCCTTTTTAAGGCTTTTTCTCAACTACTGCTTTAGAAAGTGCCTGTTTTGGAGGCACATCCTAGGTTCTCTATGCCCCCACTTGAAGAATATATAAGGAACTCAAACAACTTGACAACAAAAAAACAAATAACCTGATTAAAAATGAGCAAAGGAGCTGAACAGACACTTTTCAAAGGAAGGTATATGAGTGGCCAACAGACACATGAAAAAGGGCTCAATATTACTCAACATCTGGGAAATGCAAATCAAGACCACACTGAGATAACATCTCACTCCAGTTAGGATGGCTAATATCCAAAAGACTGAGAATGATAAGTGCTGGAGAGGTTGCAGAGAAAAAGGAACTCTCATCCACTGTTGGTGGGGCTGCAAAATGGTGCAGCCTTTATGGAAAATGATATGGAGGTTTCTCAAACAATTACAGAGAGATCTACCATATGACTGAGCAATCCTACTGCTGGGAATATACCCAGAGGAATGGAAATCATCATGCTGAAGGGATACCTGTACTTCAATGTTTATTGCTGCTCTATATACAATAGCCAACAGCTGGAGCCAGCCCAAATGTCCATCATCTGATGAGTGGATAAGGAAACTGTGGTACATCTATGCAATGGAAAACTACTCTGCTATAAAAAGGAATGAAATACTACCATTTGCAACAACATAGATGGACTTAGAGAAAATTATATTAAGTGAAACAAGTCAGGCACAGAAGGAGAAATACCACATGTTCTCACTTATTTGTGGGAGCTAAGAATTAATAAACACGCAAACAAATAAAGGGTGGGGAAAAGAAGACAGAATAACCACAAAAATTCCTTGAACTATTTAAGCCAAGTGAACAGATATGATGTGTGGGGGGGGGGGGGGGGGGGGGGGGGGGGGGGGGGGGGAAAAAGG
>NW_007732048.1:8210-23554 GCF_000696425.1 Galeopterus variegatus | reverse complement strand
GGGGGGGGGGGGGGGGGGGGTGAGGGAGGGGAGAGTGTGGAGAGGAACAAGTAAAGGAAAATCAAGTACAATGTATTATGAGAAGTAAAATTAAATTTAAAAAAGAAGTATATTTACCTGACAAAAGTAACTCAAAGAAAGCACCAGACTGTAACATGGGTGTGGGAAGATGATAGAACTAAGAAGAGTTGGAAAAATGAGTGGTCAGAAAGAATTTTGTAGGTGCTGACAAGATTTGACCGTGGCTTTTTATTCAGGACGGGAGGAATAGTAGAAGGGTATCAAGTTTCTCATCTCCAGGGGTATTCTTGTGTGGGCAATTGTCCCGACAGGTTAGCTAATTTACAGCCTGTGGAATTCCAGAACATTTCGACCATACTAAACCAAGTAGTGCTACCATAAATGATAAAGAGATAAGAGATAAAAGTTTTGTTTTTCTTTTTACAAGACTTGTAACATGCTTTGATGCTTCTAGAAAGGTGGGAGGCTAACCACAGATATAAATGTTAAAATTATAACTGCTGACATTTATTGAGAATTTTCTGAGTGCTTGCAACTGTGCCAAATGCCTTTTATGTATTATCTCATTTTCATTCATTTATTCATTCATTTATATTTGTTTAATTTTTATTGAACATCTACCTTCCAGGCACAGTCTTGGCACTTCAAACACAGGAATGAACAAAATATAAAAATCACTTAAAAAAAATCTTTAGTCTTTAGTTTTATTTTAAGAGATCATCTGTATTTTCTTCTGTAGAAAACTAAAAAGATATACACCTATGTGGTGAGATTTATTTATTGTTTAGCAATTGAAGCATTAAACAATGACATTTTTACTCTCAATCCTTAATAATATTGTATTCATTATACTTGAGATTTGCTTAGGTTTCTCATGGAGAAAAAGAAACCCAGGCATAAACTTTTACACTATCTACCTACTAGTCCTGCAACATAATTTTAATTAAAATGTTTTACTAATACTAGGACAATTTCTATGATGTGGGCAGAGAGATGTGAACAATTATGATTGTAAAGTGGTCAGTCTTATTTGTCATGAGTTATGATCTTTCATCCATTTGATTCATGTCAAGATCTGATGTATATTATCTTCTAGCTCTTCTGGTTTATTGTTGGGCAGTTGACACACAAATTTTTCCTTGTAGGATGCTATGGTTTTGTTCATAAAGAATTTGAAAAATCTAACACTGATTATCGTCTTTCAGTTTCTTTTCACTATAACCCCTTGTTTCAAGTCTTTTGTATAAAATACTATTTGCTCTCAGCACAAAAACTATATGAAACCAGTATTCAGGGAAGAAAATAAAACAATGCTAATCAACAATAACTCTATCTTCTCTCATTTGGTTATACAAATCATCAACTACTCCATCTTCATCCAAAATGGGACAATCATATTCTTCATCATGGCCATCATACACCTGCCCTTCTCGAGCTAAATCACGCATATTAACATATTGCAGTCCTGATCTTGATGCAAGTTCTTTGTCTATTGTGATTTTTCTAACCCCTGGCCTACTGGTGAGCAGGATGTTTGGAAGCAACATGGTCCTCAGCACATGGATCTGAGTACCTTGGCTCTTGTGCCCTACACATTACAAGGAAGAGTGACAAAAATCACTTTCTTCATGAGATTTATAATAATGGGTAAGGGTGAGGAGATACATATAATAAATATATTTATAAGTAATATGGTATATTAAATGGTGTAAGTGCTTGAAGAAATGAAAGCATGAGCATTACAAAATGTTGCATGTGTAAATATACACACACACTTTTAGGTATGGTCACCAGGGAAGACCTGATTGAGAAGTTGATGTTGGAATCAAAAGCTAAAGGAGGTAAGGGAATCAGTCACACAAATATCTGGGGGAAGAGATTTCTAGGCAATGGAAAAAGCAACAGCAAAGACACTAAGATGGAACTGTGCCTGGTGTGGTTAAGAAACAGTGGGGAGACCAGTGTGGCTGGAATTTCAGGAGAGTGTAATAGGTGATAAGGTCATAGAAAGAATAAGGGGCCAGACAATAGGGGGCTTTAGATGCTGTAAATAGACTTCAAAGGTAATAGAGGGTTTTGAACAGAGAAGTGTCATGATCTGATTTAAGTATTCACAGGAATACAGTGGATGCTGTGCTGAGAATAGGCTTTTGAGGTACAAAGACAGAAGCTCAGAGATCAGTTAGGAAATTGTCACAATATTCCAGGTTAGAGTGTTAGGGTGGTAGCAATGAGGTTGTGAAAAGTGAGTGGTCAGATTCTAGATATCTTTAAAGGTACAAACTATACAATTTGATGACATTTTGGGTATTTGATATGAGAGAGAATTAAGAGTTAAGGATGATTTCAAAGTGTTTGGCATGAGAAACTATAAGACTTTTGCCTTCAGGACAGAAAAAATGCAATTGCCATTTAATGAAATGAGGAAATTGGTGTTTGGGACAAGTTTAGTGGAATTAAAAATCAGGAGTTTTTGTATGTTTCAAATTTGAGATGTTTACAATGCATCAAATTAGAGATTTTCAGTATGTAATTCTACATGCAAATCATTTAATCCCTCCAACAGTCTTATGAGGTAGGTTTTATTATTATCCTGATTACACATGGGGCATATAATTATCCTGATTACATGTGTTCAAGAGCAAATAGATAGTGAGTAGTGAGCAACCATTTAAATCAATGTGCCCTGGATCTGGAGGCATGTTCCTCACCATAGAGACTTACTGTCTTTTCCAACTCCTGCCATGATAGTCCAAGAAAATGTATTAAATTGTGTCATTATAGGAAAAGCAATGGATTCATAGACAGAAGTTTCCCAAGAATTCCCATAATCTATATTCAAATACTTGCATAATACTTACATATACAGGAGCGTGACCTGCAACTGGGGAACAGGCAGAGACTCTGGGCAGCCTTCCCTTGTCCAAATGGAAAGCAGAAGCATACTGCAAGCACTACTATCTCACAGTTAGTCCACCACAGCTACTGCCACTGCAAAGATGGCTCACTGCCACAATAGCAGACAGGACCACCCTGCAATCAACCCACTGCACACTCAATTGCATTGACATAGGAGAGTCATCAGCAGAGCCGTCCAAAAGAGGGGAAGTCTTTCTCCTACAAGTCCACTCCAGAATAACAGAAGAAGTAACTGCTCTACCAGATGGCCAGGCATCAATGCAGAGATACTAGAAATATGAATATACAGGAAAATATGACATGACTAAAGGAATATGGTAATTCTCAAGTACCAGACCCCATAGAGCAGGAAACCCTTGAAATGACTGAAAAGAGTTCTGAGCAATATTCTTAAGAAAACTCAAAGATATAAGAGAAGACTCAGAGAACACAATGAAATGAGAAAAAATATTCAGGATATGAAGGATGAAATTGACAAAGAGATTAATACCTTAAAAAATGTAACAGAACTCATGGAACTCAAGGATTCATTCAATGAAATAAAAAAACATAACTGGGAGCTAAAGCAGCAGGTTAGAGCAAGCAATAGAAAGAATTTCAGACCTTGAAGATGGTCTTTTCAAAATATCCCAGCCAAACAAACAAAAAAAAATAAATAAATAAAAAAGGAATAAAAAAATGAAGAAAATCTAAGAGAGGTAGCAGGCAACCTTAAGCAAACAAACTTCCCAATCATGGTTGTTCTAGAAGGGGAGGAAAAAGCAAAAGGCATTGAAAACCTATTCGATGAAATAATAATGGAAAAAATTCCCACTTCCAGGAAGCAAATGGACCTTCAGATCCAGGAAACTCAAAGATCTCCAATCCAAAAATATCTTCTCTGAAACACATTATAGTCAAACTGGCAAGGCTCAAAGACAGAGAGAGAATTCTAAAAGCAGCAAGAAAAAAACCCATCAAGTCACCTATAAGGGAGCCCCCAATACTAGCAGTAGACTTCTCACTGAAACTTTATGTGCCAGAAGAAAATGGGATAATATATTCAAAATACTAAAAGAAAAAATGGCCAGCCGGGAAACGATACCAGCAAGGCTATCCTTCAGAAATGAGAGAGATTCCCAGGAAAATGAAAACTACAGGAGTTTACCAACACACAGTCAGCCCTGCAAGAAATTCTCAAGGGAGTCCTTCATGCAGAATCTGAAAAGTGATAATCACTCCCACAAATACACGAGAGAATAAAACCCATTGATAAAACAAAAGGGCAAATCAGAAAGAGAAAGAAACTAAACCTTACCACCACAAAAAGACAACAAATGTTGAATGAATAATAAAAGGAGAAGAAAGGAACAAAATATATTTAAAATATCTAAACAAAAAGCAATAAAATGCCATGAGTAAGATAATACTTTTCAATAACAACCCTAAATGTGAATGTGTGTCCTTTTTAATTTCTTTCAGTAGTAATTTGTAGTTCTCATTGTAGAGACCTTTTACCGCTTGGTTAAATTGATGACTAAGTATTTTATTTTTTTGGTGACTATTGTACATGGGCTTACTTTCTTTTTCTGCTAGTTCATTATTGGAGTATAAAAATGCTCCTGATTTTTGCATGTTGATTTTATATCCCATAACATCACTGAAATTGTTTTTCACCTGTAAGATATTTTTCGTAGAGTCTTTAGGCTTTTCTATGTACAGGATCATGTCATCTGCAAACAAGTATAGTTTGACTTCATCTTTTCCAATCTGGATGCCCTTTATTTCTTTCTCTTGTGTGATTTCTCTGGCTAGTACTTCCAATAATATCTTAAAAAGGAGTGGTGAGAATGAGCATCCTAGTCTTGTTCCTGCATTGCTGTGGAGAGTTCCCACACAGGAGAAAGTCCTCAACAGAAGTGTCCCCTGGACTGTGGACTTCCCATCCTCCAAAATTGTAAGAAATAAATTTTATTTTTTCATAAATTACCTAATTTCAAGTATTCTGTTATAACCAATGGAAAAAGACTAATACAGAAAATTGGTACCAAGAAGTGGTGTTTTGCTTATAACAAATACCTGAAAATGTGGAAGCAGCTCTGGAACTGGGTAATGGGCAGAGGCTGGAAGAATTTGGAGAAGGCTAGAAAAAGCCTAGATTCTTATGAGGGTCTAGAAGACAAGAAGACCAGGGAAAGTTTGGAACTTCTAGAGATTGGTTAAATGGTGGAGACCAGAATGCTGATAGACATATGGACAGTAAAGGCCATTCTGAGGAGGTCTCAGATGGAAATGAAGAAGAGCTATTGGAAACTGGAGCAAGAGTCATCCTTGTTACAGAGTTGCAAAGAACTTGGCTGCATTCTATTGATGACTAAAAATTTTATAAAATGTGGAACTTAAAAGTGATGAACTGGAGGAAGAAATTTCTAAGCAGCAAAGCATTCAGGCAGCTGTGTGGCTACTTGTAACAGCCTTTGCTGAATTATGGCAGAAAAAGCATGACATAAACTGAAATTTATAATTAAAAAGGAAGCAGCGGTTTTGAAAACTCTTAGCCTAGCCACATAAAAAGTGAATAGGAGTCTTTGGGAGAAAATATGAAGGGTGTAGCTCAATGACCACCTGCTGAGGAGATCTGTACAGAAGGAAGGGATCATCAGAATAACAGAGAAAAGACCCTGAAGGCATTTCAGAGATTTTTGGGGCTGCTCTCCTCATCATAGGCCCAGAGGCCTAGGGAGACAGAATGGTCTTGGGGAACAGGCCCAAAGCTCCCTCCATGGGCCACTGCCCAGGGCTGCCTCAGGAGCTTGCTCCCCACACCTGTAGTCCACCTACTCTGGCTGCTTGAACTGTGGCTTTTAAAAATGGCCTCAGGTGCTACTGGACCTGCTTCTTTGGAGGATACAAGCCAGAAACCTTGGCAGCATCCTCATGGTGTTAAGTTCCTAGGCTCACAGAATGCAAGAGCTTGTTCAGACCTCACACCCAGACTTCAAAGTATGTTTGGAAAATTCTGGGGGCCCAGGGAGAGATTTGTCACAGGGGACAAGTCACTGCAGAGAGCCTTTCCTAGATCAATGCTAAGCGGAAATGTGGGGTCAGAGTTAGAGGAGAGAAACCTGACCAGGACCATGCCTAGTGGTGCATGAGAGCAGGACCACCACTGAGACTCCAGAACTGCAGAGCTACCAGCATACAATGCCAGCCTGAGAGAACTGAAGCACGGGCTGAGTCCAGGAAAGCCATAAGAGTGGGGTTGCCTAAAGACCTGGAGGCCCAACCCCTGCACCAGTGTGCAGAGGATGCTGGACATGGATCAACGGAGATTATTTGCCAGCTTTAAGATTTAATGCCTGCCCTGCTGTGTTTCAGACTTTTCTGGGGATCTATTACCCCTTTCTTTTGGCTCATTTCTCCATTTTTTAATGAGTATTTCTGCCCTACGTTTGTCCTACCATTGTATCTTGGCAGTAGATAAATTGTTGGATTTCACAGATGAGACTCTGGACTTTTGAGCTAAAACAAGTCAAGACTTTGGGGTTGGAAAGAATGTATTTTCCTGTGAGAAGCACATGAACTTTGGGGAACAGAGGAAGAATGCTGCAGGGCAAATGTATTTCCCAAAAGTTCATGTGCGGGAAAGTATTAAGAGAGTGGGCAATTCAATTATGATATTTGAAAGGTGAGGTCTTTAAGATGTGATTAGATTGTGAGGACCATGCCTCAGTGAATGGTTTGATCCATTCATGGAGTAATGGGTGTGACTCTGACGGCTTTAAAAGGAGAACAAGTGAGGTTAGCTCTTTCTTTCTCAGCCCATTCTCACCATGTGACAACCTGGTTTCCATGTGACCGTTTAGAGAATTCCCACCAAGAAGGTCCTCACCGGATGTGTTCCCTGGACTTTGGACTTCCCAGCCTCCAAAACTGTAAAAAATAAATTTCATTTCTTTATAGATTACCCAGTTTCAGGTATTCTGTTATAAGCAACAGAAAATAGACTAGTACAGTTCCACAAAGGAAAAACAAAGAAAATTATACAAAGGCTAGTAAAACTGATGAAAACTAAATGAAAAAGAAAAAAAAATAGATGAAATTGACAAATCTCTTAAGACACAAAATCCAAAAATTAACTCATGTATAAATAAATCTTAATAGCCCTGTATCTGTTGAAGTAATTAAATTTGTTATTTGAAATCTTCCTACAAGGAAAATGCCAGTCTTAGATGGGGTAATTGGTAAATGATATAAAACATTCTAGAAAAAAAATGTCCTACACAAACTTTTCCAGAAAACAGAAGAGGAGTTATCATTACCCAACTCCTTATATCAGGCTAGCATAACTCTGATACCCAAACCAGATGAAAATGTTACAAGTAAAGAAAACTAAAGACCAATATCATTTATTAATAATGATTCAAAAGTCTTCAGAAAAATATAATTCAACAATAGATAAAAAGGATAAAACATCATGTCCTCCTTGGGTTTAACCCAGGGCTGTATAGCTGGTTCAACATTCAAAAAATTATCCATGGAAAAAACATTTATCAATGGAATTCACCATATTAATAAAAGAGAAAAAATATATATGGTCATTTCAACATATGCAGAAAATATATTTGAAAAAACAAACATCTACTCATGTCAAAAATCTCAACAAAATATGAATAGAAAAGAATATCTTTAATCTGAAAAAGTGCATAGATAAAAATTCTACAGCTAACCTCATATGTCATGGTAAAACATTGAGTAGTCTCCTCCAAAGATGAGTAATAAATCAAGGAGGTCTTTTCTCACCTCATTTTTTCATTTTCAGCTAGAGTTCTTAGCCAGAACAACAAAAGAAAAAATAATGTAAAAAGCACAAAAATCTAAAGGAAAAAGTAAAACTAACTTTATTTGCAGATGACATGATTGTTTAGGTAGAAAATCTTGAGGTATTTACCAAAAATAGTAGAATTAGTAAGTGATTTTAGAAAGGTTACTGAGTAGATGGGCAATATTCAGAAATTATATTTCTATATACACTCACAAAAATTAGAAAATAAAATTAAAAAGCAATACTTTATTATGTATGGTAACATATGAAATACTTAGGAATACATTTAAAAGCAATGAAAGACCTCTGCATTGAAAACTATAAAATATTGCTGAGAGAAATTAAGGACTTAAATAATTTAGAAGGCTCAGCATTAAGATGCCCATTTTCCCCAACTTGATCTATGCACATAGGCCATCCGAATCAAAATCCTAACACACTTTTCTGTAGAAATTTATAGGATGATTCTTAAATTTATATGGGCATGAAAAGGTCCTAGAATAGCTAAAACAATTTTGAAAAAGAATACAGTTAGATGAATTATGTCAAGACCATGTAAAGCCACAGTAGACAACAAGGTATTTCTGTGAGGAGAAACAGAGTAACATAACATTTTTAAAAGTCCATAACAGTCCCTAAATTGATCACATATGTGATCAATCGATTTTTAACAAGTTTCAAATAACTCGACAGCAAAAGCATCATATTTTTAATAAATGGTGCTGAAACAACTGGATATCCATATGCAAAAAAAAAAAAAAAAACACAATCTCTAATTCATGCCATATGAAAATTACTTTGAAATATATTACAGACCTAATCATAAGAGTTAAAACCATAGAACTTCTAGAAGAAAACAGGAGACTGTTCTGATGAACTTCGGATAAACAGAATTTTTGATCGGATATAAAAAACACTAAGTATAAAAAGTGTAAATTAGGCTTATCATAATTAAAATCACCTGTTCTTCAAAAGGAGTTGTTAAGAATATAAATTACAAGCCATAAACTGGGAGAAAATATTTGCAGTATATTTACCTGACAAGAGATTTGTATTCTAAAGTGATTAATATAATGCTTTAATTGTAACCCAAGGAGAAATAACACAATTTTATTTAAAACATGTATTGGAATGCACAAGTGAAGTAGTCAGATGCTTATAATTAGAGGTACAGTCATTCTGAATGTGACAGGTGTCATTCAAAATGATACCATGAAGAGGGCTGCTGTCTATGACATGATTTTCTGAAGCAGAGGATAACTGTTGTAAGGCTCTGGAAAAAAAGAAAAAGTACTCTCCTCTTTTTATTTTCATGGTAGTTGAATTCCTGGAAATTTCTATGTACATTAAAATTATGGAAAATAATATTTTCTATTTATGTGTAAAATGCAGCTAGGTTCTCTGGTTTATTTGTAACATGTTTTTCACCCACAAGGAAGTCCTATGGTACATTGAAAAGTTGAGCAGGCTGCAGTTCTTTAGGGTGTGAGACTGTCCAAATCATTGCAGACCCAGACTAACACACTGCTAGAATACCTTAATCATTGTGAAAATAAAAAACAAACAAACAAACAAAAAAACAAACCCAAACCCCAACAAACTCTTCTACAAGTTTCTAAAATACCCCCTAGGGGGTGGTACTATCTCTGAAGGAACCACTATTATGCAACCATGAAAAATATAAAGGTTTTCTGGCTCGGGCAATACCTGACTAGGGAATTCCCTGTCTGCTCCTGTTGCCTTACTTCTCCCCACAGAAGAGTGCATAAATAAAGACCTACCAGTTTCCATATTTCAAAACACTTATTTACTTATTTTAGGAATAAGGATGTTCTGCTAACAGAATGATGGAGACCACCTGGGCTGAATTTTTGCCTGTCACATACAAAGAAGCTAGCAGCTGCTTCCGTGGTTCGTTGCTGGTTAAAGCTGACAAATTAAATACTTTCAACCTTGATAGTGAATGAAATACATTTAGAGAAGTGCCAGATTAAAAGCCAGGCTCTGAAAATGGGTTGGCATAGATGAAAAGACCCCACAGGCTAGACCCACGACTCCCACTGGGCTTCTAGTTAACAGTGCTGGAAACCTGCTCTCTGTCCTGGTTTGAAAACTGCCCCAGGTCTTCTGTCTTTGGTAATGGTTGTGCACAGAGGCTTTTCTTTACAGAGCAACCTCTTCCTGAGAAGGATCTGGAAACAATGCTTCTCGTGTCTCTTTGTGGTTTTATCGCTAATGTAAATTTCATGTTTTCCATCTAATGTTTATTCAGTATGAATAAACAGTTGAAAAATGGCATGCTCTTTCCATCAGGTATAGAGCTGCCTTCATGCTTTTGATACCAAGCACTTAAGCTCTAATCTCAATGTGCTACAGACAGTGTCTCAGATGATTTTGGAAAAAAAGGGGAAAGCAGACAACTTCAGAAATACACTGTACATTATTCCAACTACAGCCCCCGCTTTGAAAATACCATTTCTGATTGGAACCTTCATCAGCAGCCTCTATCATAAAAAAATAGTGACTCATTCTGAGATTGTGTTCTTAGGTTTTTCCAGATATTAAAGTTTCAGTAATTTGTGTCCAACAGAGCCAGGCTAGCAATAAAATGACCCAGAATGGTGATGAAAACACCTTTTTTTCATTCCATCTGGAACCAGGAAAAAGTAGTGATTTGAAAATCTAGTGCATATGACTTTTACTGAAGAGAGCATTTTCATTTCCCTTTACACATTAAAAACATTTTCACGTATGCTTTGAAAGTCAAGGCCGGAGGAGTCCATAAGGTGTCTCTTAGTAAATCTAATCTGATAACTTGAATCTTTCTTGCAATCTACCAGAAAGACTAAATCAAACCCATTTCTATTTGAGAACATGTGAGATTTATAAACAAGGCAGACCTTTGGAGACCCCAATAGAACCCAAACACCTGCATTTTAAAAGTGTTTGCCCCAAGTATTAGAATTCTTTTTCTCCAGTACCAACACCCTCAGCTCTTTAACTGGTTTCTGGAATCAGCACCATCATGTTCATTTTCTTGTGCCTAAGTATCACTTTGTATAAGTTCTTAAAAATTGACTTCTAGAACTGACCACAATTCTTTCAGGTGTCTTCTAACTGGTGAATGATATAATGGACTTTCACGACCCTCTTTTTCTTGGATGAACCTGTATTCTCTTTTGTTTTTTCAGCTTGAGTGGCAATTATTTTTGGAAGAGACCCTCTTAATTCAACACACAAAAAAATTAAAATCCAACTTTGTAAGGCAGTCTTAGACCCAATATCTGCCATTTTCCTGCCTGTGTTTTCCCCACCAGAAGTGAGAAAGAAGGGCTGATAGGGAAAAGGTAGTGGTAAATTTCTCTAAGACAGACACCATTGACTAATTTCAGCATTCAGATCTTTAGCAGTCTGTCATTGTGTCAACTAACGGGTACAATAGATCAGGGAAAATTAAAAATATTATCAGGCTTAGAACAAACATCAGAGGGCCGGCCCAGTGGCGCACTGGATAGTGCGCCGCTTGGGAGGCGCGGCGGCGCTCCTGTCCGAGGGTTCGGATCCCACATACAGACCGGTTCCCGCTCACTGGCTGAGCGAAGCGCGGGAGCAACACCGAGGCTTGCGATCCCGTTGCCGGTCCCTGGTCCGGTGCGGGGGCAACACTGAGGGTTGCGATCCGTTGCCGGACACGGAAAAAAGACAAAAAAAAAAAAAAAAGAATAAAAAAGGCACCTATCATTTATGTGCTATTGGATAACCTCATCCATATGGAATGAATAAGTATTGTACACCTCAGAGGAGACAGCCTTTACTGAATTCTGCTAAGCAGTATTGTTCAATGAGGTTGGATTAGCAAACCTATCTTTGCCTCTGTCATGCTGCAAAGAATGGCGACTGTATTAAAATAGCTTAAAACCTTGAATATGGGGAAATTAATTCTCCAAAATCTTGGTCTGTTGTAAATAGTAAATCATATCAACACCAGAAATAGTTCATTAGATTAGATTCAGTCCCTCGTCTCTAACTTTGCACCAGGAGATTTTTGTCATTGTGTCATATGTTCCTGAGAGTCCTCAGGGTTAAGGAATGCATATTTTTTTAACTATTAGTACTCAAGCAGAGAATGAGCTCATCATCGTCTTCAGTACATATCACATTATCATAATTGATTCATGAAAGATTTTATGCCTTTTTATTTTATTTTTTCCTCCTAATGGGTTTGCTTTATATTCTTAAATATGTATGCAGTTTCCTTTATTGTCAAGGGATCTTTTTTAATAATTGATGTATTTTTTTAATCAGTTTTAAAGTTTTCAAATATCTTCTCCTAGACTTCCCATCTGCTCATGATTTTATATCCTTTGTGAAATCCTTGGTTAGTTAAAATCCATTTTTTTAACCTTATAGTCTTTTGAATAATTGTTTTAGAAGATTTCCATACAAACGTGGTCAAAAACATATTTTCTCACATTTCCCTCTGTATGATTCTGCTCTTATCTTTACATTTGGATTTGTAATTAATTTAGTGCTCATTTAGCATGCTATTAAAAAGTAAAGATCCAGTTTCATTTTTCTCCATATGATGAACTAGTTTTCCTCACATCATCGACTAAACATCTATCCCTTCCTCATTGATTTATGATACTATCTTTATCATATATCAAGTTTTCATATGTGCTGTGGTTTATTTCTATCTCTTATATTGTGTTCCATTAGTCTGTTAATCTAAATCTCTTTTCTGTTTCTGTATCAGTGCCATATCTTTTAAAAAAATCACCATGGCTTGGTAATACTGTATATGCTAATGTCTGGTGGGCTAGTCCCCCTTCTTGGGTTTGTTTTTTTTTTTTTTCAAAGTTGATATAGTTATATTTAGGCTTTTCTTCCACATAAACTTTAGAATGAGTTTGTTTAATTTCTCCAGCTGTACTTTCTATTGCTATCATGTTGAATTTGCATATTAATTTGAGGGAGAATTGACCTCTACTCCATATTAACTATCTCATGCATAAACATGGCACATCACTCAATTTATTCAAATTTTCCTTTATGTCCTTTAATATAGTTAGAACATTTTCTCTGAAAGGTTTTATAGATTCATTGTTGGGTTTATTTCTATATACTTTACATTCTTTATTGCTATTGTTAATAATATATTATTTTGAGACTGAGAACATTTTGCGAAATGAATTAGATAAGTCAAAGGATCTTATATGTGGCAAAAGTCCTGACAAGAATAGATGTTTGGTCGGTTGTATTTGTAGAAGGATAAAATGCTTTATATTGATGGCTACTCTGTGTAGATCAGTTGTGCCCATTTTGCTGGACTGTCTGTTGTCACCCAACACCAACCACACTTCTTGTCTAATGTTAGTGACAAGGCTCCCCAAATCTCCTTTTAATGAGAGTGAGTCATATGAGATTTGGGAGACAGAAGTAAAGCAGAAGCTGCTATTCTCAGTAAGTCATTGCAGACAGGTGGGATGAAGGTCAGACTCAGCAGCTTTGACAGACCTGGCGGCTCTGCTGACCTTGCCACAGACTCCCACACTGCGTTCCATCTTTGGTAGCCCAATGCGTGGGATTTCTTAGGCTTTTCCATAAGCTCTGGCTTTTTACCTGTGCCAGTGCTTCACTTCTTTCGGAAACTGTCACTCTCTTAGCAACATTCAAATTTGTGTAAGTCCCATTCCTTTATCAACACCCTTATTTTTTTTTTAAGCTCAGTGACTCTGACTGAACTTAGACTGATATACCCATACTAACATTTTTCATTACAATATGTAAAGAAATTCTTAATACATACATATATATATTTTAATATATATATGTAAATATATATATATATATATATATATATAGGGATTATTAAAGAAGTAAGTTTCCTGAACTTGGGAACTAATTCATGTCCTGGAAATATGAAGGGTCTTCAAAATGTTCATGGAAAGATTCATATTATCTTTTAATTCAATTTTTCCATGAACTTTTTGAAGTACTCTTGTATTGGCACTAGCCTGTTAGTTCATGTTTTTCATGATAAGAGAAAAAAAAAAAGACGATAATGTCATTTGAACTTTTTTTTCATTACAAAGTCACAAAAGGACAATTCTAAAATTATGCACTTCATAAATAAGATTGTTGCATCTTGCAAAGCCAGGCAGTGTAGTATTAGAAGAATGATACACTGTGATAGATTGCATTACTGGCTCAAATTCTTCATTCCTCCCCACCCATATCCATACCCTTTGCCATATAACTGCATAATTCACGAAAGGTAGAGTGTTCTTCTCTACCTTTTGACCTGGCATTTTTCCATGTGCTATAGTTTGGTCAATGAGAATTTGGTAGACCTGGTGTACAAGGGCTTGGAAGGAGTTTGTGTGATAAAGCTGTTTCTTGTCTCTCAGCCATTGTCACAAGAAAAACATGTATGGACTAGCCTGTTGGTCTAAGGAGGATGTTTCCTGCAAAGTAGAGCCTGTCGGCCAACTCACAGACTAGCAACTTGATAGAGCTGCCCAGCCCAGCCCAGCTTAGAGCAGCTGACCTACAGACACAGGCACAAGCTGAGCTGAAGTTAGCAGAGCTGTTCCATCTGCCACTTTTGAACCAGAGCCTCCTCTGCCACCCTAGCTCATCTATGGTCCATTAGTGTAAATGATTACTGCTTTAAGCCGCTGAGGTTTAGGGTGGTTCTTTAATGTAGCATTATTAATGTATAATAATACCAACTGTTAATACCCTATGATAAAACTGGATTTTTAATAAGATTGCTGGTTTGTTTTAGTTTTAGAAATCTATTAAAATAACTTACCTTGTTTAGATGAATGTAAAAAAATTTAATAAAATTTAACACCTAATTAATTTAAAAAAGAAACTTTTAAACTCTTAGCAAACAAATAGAAATAACTCCCTTAACCTGAACAGTGGCATACACTGAAAATCCTTACTTAATGGCAAAACTCTAAGAACGTTTCCTTTAAAATTAGGTGAAAATGAAATTGCTCGTTATCTCACTTCTATTCAACCTTATACTGGAGGCCCTACAAGTAAAGTAAGGAAAAGGAAACAAAATAATGAGAAGAAAGGTAGAAAGAAACACACTTTTATCTGTTATTGGATATGACTGTCTCCATAGAAAATCCAGGAATATACAAATAATTAGAATTAATAAGAGTCCAGCAAGTTTGCTGAACAAAAATTAGTAATAAAAATAAATTGGTTTCCTATATACCAGCAGCAAAAATTGGATTAAACGCAGAACATGTACACTATAGCCACAAATATAACATATTTATAAATGATCAAATATGAAATGTGAGAACAATAGTGAGAGATTTATAAAACTTTATTGAACAATATTGAAAAAGACCTATATGTGTGAGAATTTACTCCATGTGCATGAATAGTAAGATTTAATACTATTAAAAGCCAATTTTTCCAAGATTAAAATATAAGTTTTGTGCAATTAAAAAACAAATGAACAAAACCAAAACAACCAATAAGTCTTTCTCAACCTAATTTAAAAAATATTTGGAAAAAAATGGTCAAAAGTAGCTAAAACAATTTGTAGAAGAGGAAATTGGTAGGGGAGATT
>NW_007732048.1:5126-7222 GCF_000696425.1 Galeopterus variegatus | reverse complement strand
TTTTTTTTTTAAATATCAATGAATTGGAAACAATGTAAATGTCATCCAAGGGAATGGATACATTTATTGTACTATATTAATACAATGGAACATTATTCAGTAGTGACAATAAATTAGAACTATGTCTGTTAATAGTGATATGGCCCACAAATATAATGTAGGGTGAAGAAATCGCATTATAGATGTCTGTATCCATCATGGCATCATTTATATAAAATCTAAAAATATGCCAATATACTTTATATTATTGAGGAATACATAGTCACATGGTATAATATAGAGACATTCATGGAAAAGATAAATACCTAATTCAAAATTATAGTTACCTACAGTGAGGGAGAAGACTTTGAATACAATTGTGGAATTGTACACATGGGCTTCAAAAGTATCAGTCCTGTTTTATATCTTAAGTGGGTGGCAGACAGAGGGTGCTATATTTTTTTTAAAAATATTTTTTGTAAGTCTAAAATGTTTCCTGATCAAAAAAGCCCCAGTTAAAGCTGTTCTGGAGTTAGACTCTTAGAGTTATTAAACCTGAAGGGTTGTCTCTGAGGGGAAATTTTGAGGTGCTTTCTTTTCCATACAGTGGGGTAGACTGCTTGGGGATTAATCAATTTCTATTTCTCCACTAGACTGTCAATGCCTCTACTGTGAGAATTATGCCTTATTTATCTTTGTGTCCCTGTAACTCACACTAATCCTGACAACATAAAACAAATATTTTATGAATGAATGAATAAATGAACAGGTGGACGTAACCGTTAGAAAACATGGGCATTAAACCCAATATTCATATTCCAGCTCAGATTGTTTTGGCAACCAGGCAGTAGCATTGCTCTAATGTTTTCTCTCATCTCTCTGTAGAATGAATCTCATTTTCCCATGAGGGCAAATTCGAATACCGTGATGAAGTTTTTCCTGCGTTCTGTGGAACACCATTCTTCAGTGAAGTATTAACAGGTATATTTCGGGGCCGGCCCGGTGGCGCACTGCTACAGTGCACCACTTGGGAAGCGCGGTGGCGCTCCTGCCGAGGGTTCGGATCCCACATACAGACCGGCCGNAACAAATGAACAAAACCAAAACAACCAATAAGTCTTTCTCAACCTAATTTAAAAAATATTTAGAAAAAAATGGTCAAAAGTAGCTAAAACAATTTGTAGAAGAGGAAATTGGTAGGGGAGATTTTTTTTCCCAGAGAGCAAGACTTACCATAAAGCTTTAGTAGACAGCATAAGGTATTTTAGGCAAGAAAAATTTAAAAAAGAATAGATTTATTTACCATAAAAAGAGCTCCAAAATAAATACACACATATATGGAAAACTGATATATTAAATAGTTTTTATAGCAAATCAGTTAAGACAGGATGGACATCTTAATAAGGTGTCCTAGGAAAATAAGTTAGCCCCTAGAAAGAAATCTAATTTTATCTCAACATAAGCCATACAAAATAAAATCAATTCCAGGTGGAATAAAATCTAAATGTGAAATCAACACTTAGCTTTAAATGAAAATATAGGATTGTATCTTTATGATTTAAATTCAAGAAAGGATTTTTTAAATAAGAAGAAGTAAATCATATAGAAAAAAAGAGTAATACATTTGATTACATGAAATTAAAAATTTTGTGTATCACAACATACAAATAAACAAAGCAAAAAGTCAAGTATAGACTGGGAAAAATATGTGAAGTCTGTTTTCTAAAGGATTAGTTAGCATCTAGAATATTTGGATGAATAACCCCAAAGAAATTGGCCATGATCTAGAAGTTCATAGAAGAGGAAAACTACATGGTTTATACACACATGAAAAGGTGCTCAGCTTCTCTAATAATCAGGAACACAACATATACCTCTTTGCAGCTGTCAGGCTGGTGAAGTGCTGGCAAATACACGAAAAAATGAGAACTAATCCAACACTGATAGAAATAAAAAGTGAACAACTGTTCTGCAGAACAATTAGCTTCTAAGCCTATACTGGAATAAAACTGGCACATATGCCCAGGAAATACATGCAGTAATGTTCATGGTAGTATTTTTTTTTTAAATATCAATGAATTGGAAACAATGTAAATGTCATCCAAGGGAATGGATAC
>NW_007732048.1:3385-4271 GCF_000696425.1 Galeopterus variegatus | reverse complement strand
GGTACGGGTGTGACACTGAGGGTTGCGATCCGTTGCCGGTCACAAAAAAAGACAAAAAGGGTAAAAAAAAAAAAAAAAACAGGTATATTTCGAACAAAAGGTCTCATGGTCAAGTAAATTTGGAAAACAGAATTTAAAAAGTAAAGATGATTTACAAAATACCTACAGATAACATCATACTTAATGGTGAGAAACTGGATGCTTTCCCCTACAACTGGGAACAAGAGATGTTTCTTTTCACCATTCATATTTAACATTATGCTGGAAGTGCTAGTTGGTACAAACAATAAGATTAAAAAAGGACATAAAAATATACATATTGGGAAGGGAGAAATAAAACCCACTTTGATTACAGATGGCATGATAGCCTATGTAAAAAAACTACCAATCAACAAAAATCTCCTGGAAAAATTGGGACTAGCAAGGTCATAGGTCATAAGGTTAATATGCAAAAATCGATTGCTTTCCTATATATCAGTGGTGAACAACTGGATTTAAAATATTTAAAAATACCATTTACAACAGCAACAACAAAAACAAAATATGTATCTATAAATCTAACAAAATATGTATAAAATCTATATGCAGAAAGTTATGACTCTAATAAAAGGAAGGAAAAAATGGATTTAAATCAATGCTGAATTATTCTGTATTCATAGATTGGAAGATTTAATGTCATTAAGATGTCTATTCTTTCTAACTTGATGTACAGATTTAATGCAATTACAATCAAAATCCCTGCAAGCTATTTTGTAGGTATTGACAAAGAAATTAAAAAGTTTATATGGAAAGGCAAATGACCTAGAATAGCCAACACAATACTGAAGAAGAAAAATAACTTGCAGGATTCACACTACTTGACTGGAGGACTCACTTTCAGGCCACA
>NW_007732048.1:1230-2730 GCF_000696425.1 Galeopterus variegatus | reverse complement strand
AGAAGAAAAATAACTTGCAGGATTCACACTACTTGACTGGAGGACTCACTTTCAGGCCACAATAATCAAGGCAGTGTGGTATTGGTGACAGAATAGACACAAAAATCGTTATATAGAATAGAAAGCCTGCTAACAGACCCCAAAGTATAATGGACTTATTTTCAATAAAGGAATGAAGGCAATTCAATAGAAAAAGGATGGTCTTTTCAACAAATGATACTGGAGCAATTAGAAATCTACATGAAAAAACATTCAATCTAGACAAGCCTTTTAAAAAATTAACTCAAAATAATCATAGGTCTAAATACTAATTGCAAAAGTATAAAACACCCAATGAATAACATAGAAAAAATCCAGATAATCTTGGGTATGGCCATGAATTTTTAGATACAACACCAAAAGCATGATTCATAAAAGAAAAACTTACTAACTTGGACTTCATTAAAATGAAAATCTTTTTCTCTATGAAAGACACTGTTATGAGAATGAAACATAAGCTACAGATTAGAAAAAATATTTGCAAATGCATACTTGTAACCAAAATATCCAAAGTACTCCTAAAATTCAAAACAACAACAACAATCAAAAAAAAAAAAAAAGCAATTAAAAACTTTCCAAAAGAACTGATGGACACCTGGCCAAAGAAGATATGCAGATGGCATATTGAAAGATGCTCAGCATCATTTGTTATTTGAAATTTCAAATTAAAATGACAATGATACACCTTTACACAACTATTAGAATGACTAAAATACAAAGAAAAAAGACCTGACATACCAATGACTGGTGAGGATGCAGAGGAACAGAAACTCTATTCAGTGCTGGTGGGAATGTAAAATGGCACAGCCACTTTAGAAGACAGTTTGGCAGCTTCTAACAGAGACAAACATAGTCCTACTAAACAATCCAGCAATCATGCTCCTGGTTAGAAAATGTATATCCACATAAAAGCCTACACATGGATGTTTATACCAGCTTTATTCATGGTCACAAAAACTGGAAGCAATGAAGACATCTCTCAATAGATGAATGTACAAACAAGCTGTAATATTTGCATACAATGGAATATTATTCAGTGATAAAAATAAGCTAGCAAGCTATGAAAAGACATGGATATACCTTAAATGTATATTTCTAAGTGAAAGCAGCTAGTCTGAAAAAACTATATACTGTATGATTCCAATTATATGACATTCTGGAAAAGCCTAAATTATAGAGGTAGTATAGTAATAAGATCAATGGTTGCCAGGGAGTCAGAAGGGGGAGGGGAAAGTTTAATAGGTGAAGCACAGGACATTTTTTACTGTGGTGAAACTATGCTGTAATGGTAGACATATCACAGTATACATTTGTCAAAACCCATAAACTTGACTCGGTGGCTGGCGGACAGGCAGGCGCGAGGCTGCAGCTGGAGCTCCAGGGCCCGGAGTTGGAGTTGCCAGGAGTTTCCCCCCCAACCCTCCCTCTGCGCGCGTGGCGGCAGGAGGCGGCGCGGGAGCC
>NW_007732048.1:0-333 GCF_000696425.1 Galeopterus variegatus | reverse complement strand
CCGAGCCTTGTCTGGAGCCCGGAGCCCCGCGTGGGGCAGCCCCCGGGGAGGAGCCTTGCTGGCTGGGATGCGTGCCACGCACTGGCATGGCCAGGGCACGAACCAGCCTGCACGAGAAAAAGTTAATTTCTGCTCTGGGGAAAACAGAAGATTCAGGGTTTAAAATAGATTACAAAAACATTTTGTGAAGATGGCGACGGGTCTGGAGGGGCCGTGCCAGGAGAGAGCGCGATCCTGAGAAGTGTGTGCTGTGATACCAGAGTACTAATTGTATTTCCAAGAGCAACAAAAAATGAATAATTCTTTCAACAACGATCCTACAACGACAAACAA
>NW_007732047.1:141677-142348 GCF_000696425.1 Galeopterus variegatus | reverse complement strand
TGTAGCTTATTTTCTGAATTTTTCTATTTGTTTATCCATTATTTTTGAATCAGTTACTGCTATAGATTCCATTCCAGTATATTTGTAATAGAAAAAAAATTAACAATCTTTCAAAAATGGTTTTCGTTGTTGTTAAAATCCCCAGTTAGAATATTTTAACATCGATTGTGATTTCTTAAAGCCGTGGGTCTCAGCCTTAACTGTGTATTGGAATCTCCTGGGAAGCTTTAAATACTGATGCCTATGTCTCACTCCTAGAAATTTAATCGGTCTTGGCTTTGCACGGGTATCAGGAGTTTTAATAGCTTCCCAGGTGATTTCCAGTGTGAAGCTATGTTTGATAACCACTGCCTTGAAGAGTCTTGTGGAGCAGGTGAGCTTACGAGGCATTAAATCTTAACTAAATTGCTATTAGATGATCTAAGTGTTTCTCACTAACTTCCTCTTGGATCCTCTCCTTTTGTTGTCTTTTGGTTCTGAAATCATGGTATGTGACTTATGGCCATGTTATTCTATAATCTGTATGATATGTTTTATTTAATTCACTTCTTGATATGCTTTTTTTAGATACTGTAAAGCTAGGGCTAGAGCTAAAAGACCCCTCGAGCCCGTTGTACAGACTGGGTCACAAACCCTTCACACGCAGGTCTACGAGCTAGGTAATAGGAAAA
>NW_007732047.1:138383-139867 GCF_000696425.1 Galeopterus variegatus | reverse complement strand
ATCAGAGTTTCAGAAATGGCCTTATTGACTTTCTGCAAATTTTGGATGAATTGAACTTTTGTGTGCAGTGTGTTTTTATCTTTTGCTGTTGGATAAGGTTCTATTCTGAGTAGAGAACATCACTGTTCATCAGTGGCTGTAGACTTTTTGTGAATGTATTTTGCAGGGCTGAGGGTTCGGGCTAGATGGGGACTGAAGATCAAAAGAGGAGAAAAGACCCTTATTTAGGAGTCTATTTAGAGGGGAATGTAGACAAAGCATAGTTGGTTTTTTTTTTTTTTTTTAAAGTAAGAGCTACAAGGGACTGTAGTAATCAGATAGCCCAATTCCTCTTCTTTGCTTTAACTTGCTCAGAGCCTCTCAGAGTCTTACTGTGTGCTCATTTCCAATTAGTAGAGGCCTTCTTGGATGCCACTTGGGGGAGATCAGGGGCAAGGGGGGAGATTTTGGAACTTACATTCCTAAAGGACTGTGTATATTACAAAGGAATTCATAAACTCAGACAAGGTTGAGGTGATTGACCATGAAACCTAGGAACTTTTTGCACTTTCTCCCTTTTCCCCAGAGGTGGGGGGGAGAGGGGTGGCATACGTATCTGCAGAACTTACAGCTGAGTGTGATTAAAGGTATTATAGCTGCACATTCAGTGAGTGGGCCAAAGTGGGAAAAGCCATGTGAAGAACCACAAATGGGAATAGACCTGTGTTAACTACATAAAACTGCTTGAATTGGTAATTACTCATCTGTGGACAGAGTACCTCCTCATTGGCCTGGTGTATATTTGTTAGCAGCCTGAGGATTCTTTCTTTAAAAGTGTGTTGACTTTGGAGAACTTTGGAAAACTGATTTTCACTATGAAGTTGTTTTCTTGACTGTTTCAGACTTTACTGTGACATGTTTGTCATTCCTTTATCTTTTGTACCTTATCTTTTATGGAAGTGATAAACATCTTTTGATTAACAGTACATAGCAAGTTCTACAGCCCTCATGTGCATCTATGATTAGTTGATGGTGATAGGGGTAGCTTTTTATTGAATAGTTTTTTTTTTTCTTTCTTGGTGTAACGGTGAATTGATGTAGTAAGAAGTAGTCATGGTTTTTTTTTTGGGGGGGTAACCAGCAATAAAACATTACAGACAGACATTTTATTTAAGTTAAGGTATATATTTGCAATTTAAACCTGTTTATAAATCAGTGTACCTGATTGTTTTATGACCATATGTACTGATATTTTGGACTATGGAAACCCCTATTCTTTTCCAAAGTTGTCTAAAAAATGTTAAGAAAGTTGTCAGTACAGCAAGGTACATGGTAGTTTAGCTGTTAGGCTCCCTCAAGGTAGGCATCATGTTTTCTGCAATTTTCTATGTCCACGGTTGAGCATATAACATGGTCTCAGTAAATTCTGAAAGAACGAGGGTGGAAAAAAGATGTGTGTTTATTATCTTTATCTGTTATCTCATAATTTAATAATTATTGTCATA
>NW_007732047.1:134195-137185 GCF_000696425.1 Galeopterus variegatus | reverse complement strand
TGTAGTGTGTCAACAGAACTGAGCTGGAGCTACTTTTCCCAGAATTCCCAGGATAGTTTCAGGTTAGGTCAGCCAGAAGAGAAATTTGTATACCATTTGTAACGTGGGAGTGACAGTGAAGCAGCAGCTGTGTTTATGCTCACAAGATTGGGGTAGGGTCAGGCACTGTTGCAGCTCACACACCGATCTTTGCTGGCTCACTGTTGGCCTCTGGCCTCCAGCTGCCACCTGATCTTCTCCATCTTCTCCAAATTCTAGGTCAGGTATGTGGGCTCTGTGGTGAAGGGTGCCAGCTTATACTACAGTTTCTCTCCCACAGGTTTTTGAGAAATGCATAAGGGTTCCTGCTTGTCCTTGTTCTTTTATACTTTGTATCTATCTTTACTTCCTGATTGTCTGTACTCTGATTTCTGTCCCAACACTAGATGCAGAAGCAATAGGTTTACATAAACTGCTTCATCAGTTCCTATAATTGCTGGTCAAATGTCTATAATAAATCCCTCTTCTTATCACTCATAGTGGTTTTGCTTCTGTGATGAAATACTAACTGATAGAGAAAAACTAACTGAAATGGAGCTGGTGGAATAATGTTTATACGTGTACTGGGCAAAAAAGGCTTAAGGAAAAAATCAAAGAGACCAGTGCATAATGATACAAACAGTGGTTCTCTGGGGACATGTAATAAGCCTGAACCTATACTGAATAACATAGTCTCAACATATAAAGCAAAAATTGTTAGAATTATAAGGAGAAATGAACAAAACTATAGTCTTAGTTGGAGATATTCACATCTTTCAAAGTTTTAAGACCAGGCAGGTATAAACTTAGGCCGTAGAAGAATTGAACAGCACGATGGCAAGATTGGTCTGATGTGTGTTTCTAGAACTCTGCACCCAGCAATGAAAGAATATATACTTTTTTTCAAGCATACTTGGAATATTAGTAAAAATGGACAACTCAATAGTTCACTAGGCAGGCTTCAATGAATACTGTGGAGGCAATGTCGTACAGGTCATTTGGTGTCTGATTATAATGAGGTAAAATTGGAAACAGTGATAGAGAGAACCAGTCTATTCTTACCATGGATGTGGAGAACATACTAACTTTTGTAAATAGTTCACAAGTCAAAGAAGAAATCACAGTGTAAGTGATAAAATAGTTTAAACCCCAAAAGAACATAGTTTTGGTTTTAAAAAACCCCACAACTAATGCAGAGGAGAAGGGTGTAATACAAATAAGGTTCCCCCACACCCTTATTAACTTACCTTTCTCCCTGCCCTTTCTGCTCAATACTAAGGGACACCTCTATTAACATTATTTTTGTGTATCTACCCAGAAATTGTCTATTTCTTACGTGTTGTTTTCAAATCAAATAGTCTGGTATTTATGTAGTATTATTAAACCCCTAGCCTTGTGGTAGGCAGGGTGCATACCAGGAATGGGCAGTAGTGAAGAAAAGGGTCTTAGTTTGTAAGCTTTTTATCAAATAACATTTTTTTTTTTTGATTAGAAAAGCAATGGTATATGTTTATCTGAGAAAACCTGGGATATGAATCAGCCTTTATAATATTTATGTAAAAAAACAATTGCGATATATTGAGGTTTGGTTTTCTGTGCCCTCTTTTCCTTTAGAAAATCTGGATGAGAATGTATAAACTATATTATAATGTAATATTCTTTGCTTGAGGGTGAAGTGAATTGGGGGTAAGGAAAAGAGAGACCTTACCAGACAAGTAAAAGTAAATATTAACTTTAAGAAGATAATTAAAAAACATAGTTTTATTGAGATATAATTCACATACCATACAATTCATTCATTTAAAGTATATTTATTTTTTTTGAAATTTTATTTTATCAATATAAAATGTGGTTGATTATTGTGGTCCATTACTGAAACCTCCCTCCCTCTCCCGCCTCCCTGCCAACAACCTCATGTCTGTTCGCTTGTAACAACTTCAAGGAATTGTGATTGTTGTGTCTTCTTCCCTCCCCTCCCTGTTTAATTGTGTATTTATTTATTTATTTTTAGCTCCCACAAATAAGTGAGAACATGTGGTATTTTCTTTCTGTGCCTGACTTGTTTCACTTAATATAATTTTCTCTAAGTCCATCCATGTTGTTGCAAATGGCAGTATTTCATTCTTTTTTTATAACAGAGTAGCATTCCATTGTATATCCACAGATATACCATTGTTTCCTTATCCACTCATCTGATGATAGACATTTGGGCTGGTTCCAACTGTTAGCTATTGTAAATAGTGCTGCAACGAACATTGGAGTACAGATATACCTTCGACTTGATGTTTTCCATTCCCCTGGGTGTATTCCCAGCAGTATGATAGCTGGGTCAAATGGTAGATCTATCTGCAGTTGTTTGAGGAACCTCCGTACCATTTTCCATAGAGGCTGCACCATTTTGCAGTCCCACCAACAATGTATGATAGTTCCTTTTTCTCCACAACCTCGTCAGCACTTATCATTCTCAGTCTTTTGGATATTAGCCATACTGATTGGAGTGAAATGGTATCTCAAAGTGGTGTTGATTTGCATTTCCCAAGTGCTGAGTGAAGTTGAGCATTTTTTCATTTGTCTGTTGGCCATTCGTATATCTTCCTTTGAGAAATGCCTATTCAGCTCCTTTGCCCATTTTTTAATTGGGTTTTTAGGTTTTTGGCTGCAAAGTTGTTTGAGTTCCTTGTATATTCAGGATATTAATCCTTTGTCTGATGTATATTTTGCAAATATTTTCTCCCACTCTGTTGGTTGTCTTCTCACTCTGTTAATTGTTTATTTTGCTGTGCAGAAGCTTTTTAGTTTGATATAATCCCATTTGTTTATTTTTACTTTGGTTGCCAGTGCTTTCGGGGTTGTATTCATGAAGTCCGTGCCCAGTCCCACTTCCAGTTGTGTTTCTCCTGCGTTTTCCTTGAGAAGTTCTATTGTTTCAGGGTGTATATTTAATTCTTTAATCCATTTTGAGTTGATTTTGG
>NW_007732047.1:123587-133047 GCF_000696425.1 Galeopterus variegatus | reverse complement strand
ATTGAATTTGTGTATCACTTTGGGTAATATGGACATTTTCACAATGTTGATTCTTCCAATCCAAGAGCATGGGATATCTTTCCGTCTTCTTAGGTCCTCTTTATTTTCTCTCAACAGTGGTTCGTAGATCTCATTATAGAGATTTTTCCCATCCTTGGTTAACTCTATTCCTAAGTATTTTATTTTTTTGGTGGCTATTGTAAATGGGCTAGCTTTCTTGATTTCTCTTTGTGTATGTTCATAATTGGAGAATAGAAATGCTACTGATTTTGTGTGTTGATTTTGTATCCTGCAACTTTGCTGAAATCATTTATCAACTCCAAGAGTTTTTTTGTAGAGGTTTTAGGCTGTTTGATATATAGAATCATGTCATCTGCAAACAGGGACAGTTTGATTTTATCTTTTTCAATCTGGATGCCCATTATTTCCTTCTCTTCTCTGATTGCTGTGACTAGTACTTCCAACACTGTGTTGAATAGGAGTGGTGAGAATGGGCATCCTTGTCTAGTTCCTGTTCTTAAAGGAAAAGCTTTCGAAACTTTTCCCCATTCAGAATAATATTGACAGTGGGTTTATCATATATGGCTTTAATTATGTTGAGATACTTTCTGTCTATACCTAACTTGTAGACAGTCTTTATCATGAAAGAATGTTGAATTTTTTCAAATGCTTTTTCAGCATCTATAGAGAGGATCATATGGTCCTTTGTTTGATTTTATTGATATGGTGTATCACATTTATTGATTTGCATATGTTGAGCCAACCTTGCATCCCTGGGATGAATCCCACTTGATCATCGTGTATAATTTTGCATATGTGTGGCTGTATTCTGTTAGCTAGTATTTTAGTGAGGATTTTTGCATCTATATTCATCAAGGATATTGGCCTGTAGTTTTCTTTTTTTGTTGTGTCTTTATCTGGTTTTGGTATCAGGGTGATGTTTGCTTCATAGAATGCGTTTGGGAGAATTGCCTCTGTTTCAATCTTTTGGAATAGTTTGTAGAGAAGAGATGTCAATTCCTCTTTGAATGTTTGGTAGAATTCTGCTGTGAACACATCTGGTCCTGGATTTTTCTTTGTTGGGAGCCTTCTGATAACAGCTTCAATCTCTTTTATTGTTATTGGTCTCTTCAGATTTTCTACATCTTCTTGCTTCAGTTTTGGTAGTTTGTGTTTGTCCAGAAATTTATTCATTTCCTCCAGACTTTCAAATTTGTTGGCATATAGTTATTTATAGTAGTCACTAATGATTTCTTGTATTTCAGATGTATCAGTTGTAATATCACCTTTTCATTTCTAATTTTTTATTTGGGTCTTCTCTCTTCTTCTTTTAGTTAGCCATGCTAATGGTTTGTCAATTTTATTTATCTTTTCAAAAAACTAACTTTTTGATTCATTGATCTTTTGCATTGTTTTTTGGGTTTCAATTTCATTAAGTTCTGCTCTGATCTTAATGATTTCTTTCCATCTGCTAACTTTGGGTTTGGATTGTTCTTGTTTTTCTAGTTCTTTAAGGTGAAGTATTAGATTGTTTACTTGCCATCTTTCCATTCTTCGGAAGTAAGCATTTAATGTGATAAATTTCCCTCTTGGTACTGCTTTTGCAGTATCCCACTTGTTTTCGTATGATGTATATTTGTTTTCATTAGTTTCAATAAATTTTTGATTTCCTGTTTGATTTCTTCTTGGATCTATATGTCATTGAGAAGAATGCTGTTTAATTTCCATGTGTTTGTATAGTTTCCAGAATTTCATTTGTTATTGATTTCTAACCACTGTGATCTGAAAAAATACATGGGATAATTCCTATTTTTTTGAATTTGTTGAGACTCAATTTGTGACCTCACATGTGATCTATCCTGGAGAATGATCCATGTGCTTATGAGTAGAATGACTATTCTGAGGTTGTTGGACGGAATGTTCTGTAGCTATCTGCCAAGTCCTGTTGGTGTAGAGTGTTGTTTAGATCTTGTTTTTCTCTGCTGATTCTTTGCCTAGATTATCTGTCCGATATTGACAGTGGGGTGTTCAGGTCCCCTGCTATTATGGTATTAGTGTCTATCTCCTTCTTTAGGTCCAACAGAGTTTGCTTTATAAATGTGGCTGCTCCGACATTGGGTGCGTATATATTTATGATTGTTATGTCTTCTTGATAGATAAATCCTTTTATCATTATGTAGTGGCCCTCTTTATCTCTTTTTATGGTTTTTAGTTTAAAGTGTATATTATCAGATATAAGAATAGCTACTCTGGCTCGTTTTTCATTTCTATTTGCATGGTATATCTTTTTCCATCCTTTCACTCTTGGTCTGTGTGTGTCTTTATAGGTGAGGTGAGTCTCTTGAAGGCAACGTATAGTTGGGTCCACCTTTTTAATCCAGTCACTCAGTCTGTGTCTTTTGATTGGGGAATTTAATCCTTTTACATTAAGAGTTGTTTTTGAAAAGTGTTGATTTACTCCTAGCATTTTATTGATTTTTGTTTGGATGTCTTAAGTGTCTTTTGCTTTTTACTTTCTGATTTACTGTTTGTCTTCTGTATTTGTTGGTTTCTTGGGTGGTAGATAAACTTTTTTTTTTTTTTTTTCTCTTCATTGTTACCACTTTTATTTTACTAGTGGGTTTTGATTTTCCTTGAGTTTTTATGGCAGTGGTAGTTATTTTTTAGGTATCAAACCCAGTACTCCCTTGAGAATTTCTTGTAAGGGTGATCATGTGGTAGTGAACTCCTGCAGTTTTTGTCTGAGAAATATACTATTTGCCCTTCATTTTGGAAGGATAGCCTTGTAGGTTAAAGTATTCTTGGGTGGCAATCTCTGTCTTTTAGTATTTTGAATATATCATCCCATTCCTTTCTGGCTTTTAGGGTTTGTGATGAAAAGTCTGCTGTTAGTCTGATTGGGGCTCCCTTATAGGTGACTTGATGCTTCTCTCTTGCAGCTTTTAAGATTCTCTCTTTGTCTTTGAGTTTTGCCAATTTGACTATAACATGTCTTAGAGAAGACTTTCTTGGGTTGAATATGTTTGGGGATCTTTGAGCTTTCTGAATCTGAAGATCCATGTCTTTTCCTATATCTGGGAAGTTTTCTGCCACTATTTTGTTGAATATGTTTTCAGTGCAATCTCCTTTTTGCTCCCCTTCTGGAATATATCCATGACTCAGATATTTGAGCGCTTAAGGTTGTCTGATATCTCTCTTAGATTTTCTTCAATATTTTAAATTCTTTTTTCTTTTTTTTTTTTTTTTTGTCTGTCTGTGTTATTTCAAACAGCCCATCTTCAAGATCAGAAGTTCTCTCTTCTGCTTCTGCAAGCCTACTGGTTAAACTGTTGTGTTTTTTATTTCATTGAATGAATTCTTCAGCTCAGCAAGCTCTGCTACATTCTTTTTCAGGGCATTGATTTCCCTGTACATTTCTTCTTTCAGCTCCTTTATACTTTTCCTTGTTTCATCATGTTGTCTAGCTGTGTTTTCTTATATCTCATTTAGTTTCCTTAGAGTTATTGCTCGAAATTCCTTGTCAATCATTTCAAGGGCTTCTTGTTCTATGGGATCTAGAGCTTGAGCGTTATTATGCTTTGGTGGTGTACTTTCTTGATTTTTCATATTTTTGGTATTTTTCCTTTGGTGTTTAGTCATTGTGGCATTTCACAGTCCTCTCGTTCAACACTATTGCTGGTTAGGATCCTGCCAGGATTGCCAATTTGGCATGGCTGCTTCAGTGCCTGTGGGCAGAAGGTTTGAGCCTGTCTGTGCCATGGGGATTGGATTGGGCTGAGTCCAGCAGTGGCGCCTACCTGATCCTACGTGGACACCTCAGGACATGTGGTTGTTGCGGTTCTCAGGCCTCTCCAGGGAGGCCCCTCTGGTCGGCATGCACTCGTCTGGGCTGGGGGTGGGGTCTGGTGGTGGCGGTGCCTACCTGCTCGGTCGCACTTTTGCCTCAGGGTATGTGGTCACTGCGGGTCAAGGGCTTCTCTCGGGGTGCCCCTCTGGTCGGTGCGCACTTGCCCAGGGTTGGGATAGGGTCTCGTAGCCCATTTAAGGTATATTTAGTATATTCATGGAGTTGTGCAATCATTGCCAGGGACAATTTCAGAACATTTTCATCACTACAGAAAGAATCCTCATGTCTATTAGTAGTCCCTCCCCATTTTGCCCCAACCTCCCCACCCCTAGGCAACCACTAGTCTACTTTCTGCCTTTATGGATTTGCCTATTTTGGACATTTCATGTAAATAGAATCATACAGTATGTGGTCTTTTGTGACTGGCTTCTTTCAGTTAGCATAAATGTTTTCCAGGCTTATCTACGTTGTAGCATTTATCAGTACTTTGTTCTTTTTTATTGATAAATATTCCATTGTATAGATATAGCACGTTTTATTTATCCACTCATCAGTTGATAGAAAGTTGTGTCCACTTTTTGGCTATTTTGAATAATGCTGCTGTGAATATTCATGTATAAGTTTTTGTATGGGCAAATGTTTTTACTTATCTTGGGTATATGTGTAGGAATAGAATTGCTGGTCATTTTGTAACTGTATGTTTAACCTTTTGAGGAACAGGCCAGACTGTTTTGCAAAGCAGCTACGCCATTTTACATTCCCACCAGCTGTATATAAGGGTTCCAGTTTTTCCACATCCTCTTCACCACTTGTTATCTTATTTTTTTAATGCTACTTCAATGTAATATGTATCTTCTTAATTATTGCCTCCTAGTAACTGTTCATTGCTGTCTTCTGGTTTTGATTTGCATTTTCCTCAGGCTAATGATTTCAAGTATCTTTTCATGTGCTTATTGGTCATTTGCATATCTTCCCTGGAGAAATATTTATTTAGATACTTCGCTGCTTTTAAAATTGCATTGTCTTTTTGTTATTGAGTTGCAGGAGTTCTTTATACATTCAAGATACAAGTCCCTTATCAGATATATGATTTGCAAAATTTTTCACCTATTCTGTGCACTGTCTTTCCACTTTCAAAGTGTGCTCTGAAGCACAAGTTTTTAATTTTGATGATGTCCATTTTCTCTATTTTATCTTTTGTTGATTGTGCTTTTGGCATCATATTAATTTTTTTTTTGACAGGAGGAAAATATGGCATTTAAGCATGCAACGCACATACACATGGGAGAATTCAGTGATGAGTAACTCAAAGGGATGGTTAAATTTTGGGGCTTGTATACCATCTAATAGATGAAGGGGAGGGAGAGAAAGGCACTTAGGGGAAAACAGATGACTTCTTGGAAAGATAAATGGGTTTTCAGAACAAACAGGAAGTAAGACAGTTTGTAATGTTGGTCCATACAGGCATGAGTGGTCTTTTCCTCTCCTTCAGGGCTTTACCTTCCCTGGAAAAGCGATTTGGGGTAGGTTTTGTTCATATTTTCTGTTCTGGGAGTAGATCTGCCCTGAAAAGGGATTTATGGCAAACTTATTTTGCAGAAATTTTTAGTTAGATAAGTGAAGCTCTGAGAAAGCCTTTTTCTGCATCTGTTGAATCTCAAATGTCTTCGGCTTAAAATAATCTTTACAACAACTCTGGGTTCTGAGTGCGTCCTCACAACAGGCTTTGAGAGCAACTTCTCTGCAGTTTTCCAGGGAAGGAGTAGTTCTGCCTCAAGACTGCAGTATTGACACTGGCCTAAGTTCTGAGCCTCTAGCCTACTGTTCTGCCCTTACCCATTTCAGACTTGTCAGCCCCTACAACTACCTGAGCCAGTTCCTTAAAATCCAGGGAAGGAGTAGTTCTGCCTCAAGACTGCAGTATTGACACTGGCCTAAGTTCTGAGCCTCTAGCCTACTCTTCTGCCCTTACCCATTTCAGACTTGTCAGCCCCTACAACTACCTGAGCCAGTTCCTTAAAATAAAACTCTTGCTACATGTATACTGTATGCATAAAACCTCCTAGTGGTTCTGTTTTCTGGAAAACCCTGAAAGATTCACATTGTCACTATGCTTCATCCAGGATCTTATCATCTGATATTTGTACAGTTGGAAACGTAATTGGTCTTTCTATTTGAAGCACTTCCCTGTTCCAGACAATCTTACAAATCAACTCCAAGTTTGTCTTCCTTCAGTTGCTCCCCCAAACCTTCCCTCCAAGGTCCCCCTTTTTCGACAAGTCTTCTTTTACTGCTGGCACTAGTTTCCTGTTGCTGCTTTTCGGGCTTCCAGTGACCACCTATATTCCTTGGCCCCTTCCTCCATTTTCAAGCACATCACTTGGATCTCTGCTCCTGTTGTCACCACATGGCCTGCTCTCTCTCCTCTGGTATCTTATCTAAGAAACCATTGCCCAATCCAAGGTCATGAAAATATGTATGCTTATGTTCTCTTATAAGAGTTTTAGGTCTTTGATCCATTTGAATTAATTTTTATATATGGTATGAGATAGTGGTCTAACTTCATTCTTTTGCATGTACAGATATGTGTATATTCATAAAATCAGTATTTGGTTTACATTTTCTAATATGTTGCTGAGAGCATGCAGCAAATAAAGAATTTGGCCACTTATTTCATTTCACATGTGGCCATCTTGCCTGAAAGCTGGTTTGCCGTGTTGAAGGACAGGCCTTCTTCAATTTATAAACTTTCTGTCCCTTAGAATTACAGAGAACATATAAAGTGATATAGTAAGGTAGGGCAAGTAGTAGCTGTTAGATTTCTCATGTTGATGATGTATCTTTTCATTTGTAGGAAATACAGTATATTCTAATACTTTTAATATCTGTAACTAATATTTTTTTTTAAATTAGAGCATTTTTAATGTAATTAATATTCTGTGTTGGGACCGTTGGGCATGGGAGGTGGGTTAGGTAGACATTAGAATTAGGGAACAAGTATCCATGAGTCTAGAGATAGACAGTTCTGGGACATTCTTATCTTTATTGTGTCTCTTAGGGGGTCCGTGGTCCCTTAGGTGGTAAGGCCTAATGTCAAACACCTGTTTATATGTTCTGTGATTCCTGGATCAGTAGTGGGTACATAGATAGAGGACTTCACACATGAAACATTTAATGTTGACTTTTAATTGATTTTATATTCAATTATAGTTTAGTATGCTTAAAAGTTTGCCATATATGAATTTTGAGAAAATATTTCACAAAATATATGAATTTTGTGAAAATGTTGGTTCTGATGCTCTCATAATCTTTGAACTTTCTTTGAAAACTTCCTGAAGCCATTCAGTATCATTTTCTTGATAAATCCTTGAGAAATATACATATTACCGCCTTCTTGTTTAGTAACTGTTTCAGTTTCACAGAACAGAAACTTTCGGTTTCAGATTCGTGCAAGTGTAGTTGCTAAAAATAAGAGAAAGAAGCAGGTGAATTTAGAGAAAATAAATTTTCATATGTAGAATAAAAAGGAATAGAAAACAAAAACATTCATAGCTGTCAGTGGCCAGAGATGTATAAAAATGTAGAGATAATAAGAAATAGTTGAGTGCAGTCATTGTTCTGTAACACATTTACTTTGATATAAGATTGTTATGTTGCAAACAGATGCCTTAGAAATAATAACATATTTTGTTGGTATTGAATATATCCACAGTTACTTGTTGTAGTGACTATGAAAGAAACTCAGAAACAAAAGAACACTGCCAAAATAATAACCATTCCCTGTAACAGCAGCTTGATTAAAACTTAATGATGAATCAGTAAAAGTATAATTACAGCCTTCTACCTTGTGTTTGCAATTTGGAATATAGTAAAATTGATCAAATAAGATTTAATATGTAGCAAGAAACAAGAAGAGTCCCGCTTGTGCTATTTTTATTAGGAAGTTTGCTGTACCAAATCTCTAAATCCCTACCTCAGTTATTTTACGGCTCAGTTTTCATCACACACAGAAAAAGCCCTATGAGAAGTAGAATCTGTAATTAGATAAAAGGTTAGGACACGTTTAACGTTACAGATGCTGTAACATTAGAGTGGTAGTGATTTTTTTTTTTTTTACGGTTTTAAGATTTGACTTTTCTTGTATCTTATCTTATTTTTGGCTTAGTTCACGTTTTCAGAAATGAAAGAACCTTAAAATTTCTTGGCAGCCAAAAGCAGCCACTGTGAATTTAATGTATGTGCATGTGTGATGTGTAGTTGTTCTCACACACACAGATGCTGGTAGATTGTCCTTTTCAGGTGTCCTTTTCAATCCCATTCTCACTTGAGTTTGAGAAAGCTAGGAAATAAATTATGTCATGTTTTGTAAATGCTTTTTTGATAGCCTCTAACAGAACTTCTCCAAGTGTGGCCCAAGGAGCACCTATTTTAGAATCAATTGCCTTGGCAGCTGGTTACAAATGAAGATTTTTGGAGATGGAATGTGGGGACTGGCAATTTTAAAGAAGATTACTAGATGATTCTGCTACCTACTGATATTTAAGTACAACTGATGTAGGATTATCAAAAATCTTAATTTACCTCCCAGTAGTAATTATTTTTACCTAATTGACTGAGCAGTCCCCTACATAAGAATATTTTAGTAGGTGTAGAACACCAGAAGTGCCACACGCAGATGAAACATGTCATTCCTTTTGTTCTCCTCAGAGTGACATATTTTAGGTATACTAAACTCCCTAGTTTAATAAACTAGTTATTTTTGAGTGTGGCATGTACTCAGACATGTAGATTTGATTTTTTTTTTTTTCCTTTTTGTCTTTTTTCGTGACCGGCAACGGATCGCAACCCTCAGTGTTGCGCCCGTACCGGACCGGGACCGGCCACGGGATCGCAACCCTCGGTGTTGCTCCCACACCTCGCTCAGCCAGTGAGCGGCCGGTCTGTATGTGGGATCCGAACCCTCGGCGGGAGCGCCGCCACGCTCCCAAGCGGCGCACTGTAGCAGTGCGCCACTGGGCTGGCCCCTAGATTTGATTTTTACTGAAGGTAGAGTCAGTGTTGTAGCCTGCTCTAAAGTTTTTTTTTTTGGCCCATGCTGTTGTAGAGCCTTGTAGGTGAAGGCAACTTGCATTATGGTTTAGCTCCTCTAGTAACTAACAATGCCATTGGACCTACTCTGTACTGCAGCCTATTTGGGGGTGTTGTTGGACATCAGCATATGGGTTAAGCATGTCATTTCTTTTTTTTTTTTTTTTTCCTTTTTGTCTTTTTTCGTGACCGGCAACGGATCGCAACCCTCAGTGTTGCGCCCGTACCGGACCGGGACCGGCCACGGGATCGCAACCCTCGGTGTTGCTCCCACACCTCGCTCAGCCAGTGAGCGGCCGGTCTGTATGTGGGATCCGAACCCTCGGCAGGAGCGCCGCCATGCTCCCAAGCGGCGCACTGTAGCAGTTCGCCACCGGGCCGGCCCCAACAACAGAGTATTCTCTATGAAACCTTCATGGGGGTGGAGTGGGCATCAGCAGGGATCGCCATTTCCTGATTAAATAGCACAACAGACAGAAGTGGCTGTGTCCTGGCTTAGGAATTTAATATTGAAAAATAAGGTTA
>NW_007732047.1:121968-123577 GCF_000696425.1 Galeopterus variegatus | reverse complement strand
ATGTTGCGCCTGTACCTCGCTCAGCCAGTGAGCAGGAACCGGTCTGTATGTGGGATCCGAACCCTCGGCGGGAGCGCCGCCACACTCCCAAGCGGCGCACTGTAGCAGTGCGCCACCAGGCTGGCCCAAGCATGTCATTTCTATTGAGCTTTCCCACTGAATGGGCTACTTACAGGATTAGATGCATGGATGCTGTGAGGTGTGTTAGCTACAAAGCACAGTGCACCTGTTATTGTGTTTTCCCTAATGGGAATTTAAGCTATTTTGTTTATGCTGTTAATATCATGTTTATAAATGAGTATGTAGTGGTCTTCGTGATCTTTTTTTTTTTTTTTTTTAAAGAAAAATGACATTTATTGCATACAGTTTTTCAGGCTGGGAAGTCCAAAGTCCATCTGGTGGTGGTGACAATGACCCAGGGGTCTCACATTGCAAGATGGTGGAAGCAGAGAGAGCAGAAAGACAGAGACAGATTCTTCTCTTAAAGCCCTCAGAACCACGCCCCTGCCCACCATTTTTAATCCATTCACTATTGCACCGTTCTACAATCCAATCACCTCTTCAAGGCTCCACCTTTCAATTACATAGGATTTCCCACCTTCTTAACAGTCACAGTGGGAGCTAAGTTTCTAATACATAAAACTTGGGAGAAAAAATTCAAGCTTCAGGGAGTTGTGAGGGTACATAAATCAATCCACTACATTCCACCCTGAACCCCCAAAACTCATGTCTATTTCACATACAAATACATTCATTTCATCCCCAAAGCCTTAACTTGTTTCAACTCATTTCAACTCAAAAGTCCAGAGTTCAAAGTCCCATCTGTGAAATGAAAACAAATGATCTACTTTGAAGATACAATGGTGGGACAAACATAAGGTACGTATTCCCATTCCAAAAGGGAGACATAGACCAAAAGAAAGGAGTAACAGGTCCCAAGTAAGTCAGAAACCCAGCAGGACAGGCATTAAATCTCAAAGCTGGTGAATCAGGTATCTTGACTCCATGTTCGACCTCCTCTGCATGCTGGTGTGGGGGTTGGGTCCCCAAGTTCATGGGCAGCTGCGCTCCTATGGCTTCCCAGGCTGTCGTTCCACTCTGGTAGCTCCACAGGTCTGAGGTCTCTGTGGTGGTCCCACTCTCACAGCTCCACTAGCCATGGCGCTGATGGGGTTTCTCTGCTGCAACTCTGACCCCACATTTCCACTTGGCATTGCTCTAGTGAAGGTTCTATGTGGTGACTCTGCCCCTTGAACAGATCTCTTCCTGGGCCCCCAGACTTTTCCATACATCCTCTGAAATTGTGGTGGAGGCTCCCAAGCCTGCACAACTCTGGCATTCTGTGAGGCTGCCGACCTAACACCATGTGGATGCCACCAAGGCTTCCAGCTTGTATTTTCCAAAGCTGCACGTCTAGCCATACCTGGGGCCAATTTACCTAGAGCTAGAGCAGCCAAAGCAGCCAGGGTGCTGGTGCTGGAAGCAGCATCCTGAGGTGTCCCTGGGTAGCAAGCCTGCAGAGGGTGCCTCAGGCCTGTTCTCCAAAACCATTCTGTCTCCCTAGTCCTCTGGGTCTGAAATGGAAGAGTTGGCCCCAGAGCCTTCTGCA
>NW_007732047.1:114800-121868 GCF_000696425.1 Galeopterus variegatus | reverse complement strand
CCGGTAGCTTGACAGGTCTCAGGTCTCTGTGGTGGTCCCACTCTCACAGCTCCACTAGCCATGGCGCTGATGGGGTTTCTCTGCTGCAATTCTGACCCCACATTTCCACTTGGCATTGCTCTAGTGAAGGTTCTATGTGGTGACTCTGCCCCTTGAACAGATCTCTTCCTGGGCCCCCAGACTTTTCCATACATCCTCTGAAATTGTGGTGGAGGCTCCCAAGCCTCCACAGCTCTGGCATTCTGTAAGGCTGCCTACCTAACACCATGTGGATGCCACCAAGGCTTCCAGCTTGTATTTTCCAAAGCTGCACGTCTAGCCATACCTGGGGCCAATTTACCTAGAGCTAGAGCAGCCAAAGCAGCCAGGGTGCTGGTGCTGGAAGCAGCTTCCTGAGGTGTCCCTGGGCAGCAAGTCTGCAGAGGGTGCCTCAGGCCTGTTCTCCGAAACCATTCTGTTTCCCTAGGCCTTTGGGCATGAAATGGAAGAGTTGGCCCCAGAGCCTTCTGCAATGCCTTCAGGGCCTTTTCCTCCTTCTCTTTGTAATCCCTTTCCTTTGTACTGGTCTTCTTAGCTCATGCTCACTGGGCTGCACCGTTGCATGCTCTCTGCTTCTCTACCACATGGCCAGGCTGCAAATTTTCCAAATCTTTATGCTCTGCTTCCCTTTTAAATTCTGACTTTACCTCATGGCTTTTCTGCCATAACTCAGTGTAGGCTGTTACAAGCAGCCACACAGCTTCCTTAATGCTTTGCTGCTTAGAAATTTCTTCCACCAAATTCTCTGGTTCACAGCTCTTAAGTTCCAACTTCCACAAAGTCCAAGGACATGGACACAATGCAGCCAAGTTCCTTGCTGTGGTGTAGCAAGGGTAATCTTTTGTCCAAGTCCCAATAAGTTCCTCATTTCTCTCTGAGACCTCATCATCAGCATGGCCTTACTGTTCACATTTCTGTTATGCTTCTCAAGTTTCTCAGGCTGCGGAGTCCAAAGTCCATCTAGTGGTGGTGACAATGACCCAGGGGTCTCACATTGCAAGGTGGTGGAAGCAGAGAGAGTGTTCTTTATGATGATCTTTACTGGCCTTTTCAAAGAAGAACCACTGAGCAAGATAATAGAAGAAAGGTTGACAGCTTTCAAAATGTTTGTATCTTTTGAATTAATCATGACAGGTTTTGAAATATTCATAAATTAATAGAGATTAACTCTGATTTGCAATTGTAATATTTTGTCAAACCCTTGCACAATGTATAATTGAGTTGTGGGGGATGGGTTGAATAAAAAATAAAACGGTTGCTCCTGGGCATGGTGAAGTCTAGTTATTAGATTGGAAGGAAGCTCACAGTAATGATGTAGATGGAAGTGGCTTGTGTATAAAGATGAATGGAGGCAGAATTGTATGGGTGTTACCAGGAAATTTGTTGTGCAGTTAGAAACTGAAGCAGAAATACCCGATCACACTCAAGCACCTTTTCTTTTGGTGGCTGGCTGGAACAGGGATCTGAACCTTGGTGTTATAACACTGCGCTCTAACCAGCTGAGCTTTTTCTTTTTCTTTCTTTTCCGTGCACCTTTTTTTTTTTTTTTTTTTTTTTTTGTCTTTTTCCGTGTCCGGCAACGGATTGCAACCCTCAGTGTTGCCCCCGTACCGGACCGGGGACCGGCAACGGGATCGCAAACCTCCGTGTTGCTCCCGCACCTCGCTCAGCCAGTGAGCGGGAACCGGTCTGCATGTGGGATCCGAACCCTTGGGTGGGAGCGCCGCCGCGCTTCCCAAGCAGCGCACTTACCAGTGCGCCACCGGCCGTCCCATGCACCTTTCTTTTTGATGCATCTCAGCACATGCCTGTGCTAAGGGAGCTTTTGCTCTGTTTTCCTGTTTGTGTAAATACGTAAGTCAGGCAACCATTTAAATTCCTTCTTAGGAATCTTAAACCGTAAGAATTATACAAAAAATTTCCTCAACAATAAAAGACAACCTATTTTTCATTGCCATCCTTTAAGCCCTTTTAAAAAAGTATTTGCTCACTTGGACCTCTCTGACTCCTTTTTTTTATAGGCTTCTTTTTTGTCAGCTCATCTTAGTTTCCTTTACTACTTTTGTTGTGCTTAACTGACAGTGTGGATTTAAATTTGAAGTTCTTAATATGTTCTAGGCATGGAGGATAACATGGCAAGGTAAGATACTACCTTTTAGAGGCTTGCTGTTGAGAACTGGAGATGGATGTGTAAGCCCATAAGCACGGGCTTAATGAAGTGTTACAGGTATTTTAAGAAAAGGAAGGACAAGGCGGAGTTGAAGGGAAGGTTTGCTTGGTTTTGTCTGGATTGGGCTGGGTGGATAGGTGTTGATTCAGGGAAGGTCTCATAAAATAGCTAATCTTTGAACTGCAGTTTCTTTAACTAATATATGTTTTAAAGTAGATTTTATCATGTGTATTAAGGAGTCCAACAAGATGTTATGAGATACACATGGATAGTCAAGGTTTTATAGTGAAGCAAATTAACATGTCCATCACTCACATAGTTATCCCCCATTTTTCTTTTTGTGGCAAGAGCACCTAAAATCTACTCTTTAAGCAGGAATCTCAAATACAGTACAATTTTATTACCTTGCATCTTACAATGTGATGGTTTGTTAGGTGGGTGGGTACAAGGCGGGATATTGGCATTATGAAAAACCCTTGTTATACACCTTCAAGTTCCACGTGGTTGGAGCAGGGGTATGACTGGTCCTCATGGGGTGAGGCAGGGGCTGGAGTTAGAGAGCCTTGCCTTCTATGCTAAGGGGTTTAGCTTTTATCCTTTGAAGGGCTAAGCAATGGGGGAACATGGATCACTTTGTGATTGTAAGAACATCATCTGACGGCTGTTTGGAGGTGAGGAAACTATTACAGTAATCCTCAGGAGTCATCACCAGAGCCTGGGCAGGGGATGCAGGGGGAGAATTGGCAGAAAAATGCTAGTTCTTTCAAAAGTCCTTCCAGCAACATTCCTTCAAGTGCATTTTTCATCACAGATGCCTTTGTTCGTTTGTTGTGTCTCTGTGTGTTATGCACCTGCTTGAATTCTTCCAGCAGAGTCTATTGAACTAAGTTCAGTAGCACACCATATCTTTCCAGCTGTCCCAGCAATACCAGCTGAGCTCACAGGCAAAAGGAAAAGAAGGGAAGGGAGAGAGGGTCAGAAGCAGGAGAAGCTCGGGGCTCGCCCTAGCCCAGTTTTACCTGCATGTGGTGATGACCCTGCTTGTAGTTATCTATTTATAGTACAAGTATGAATGTGCTGAAGAGATTTCTCAGAGTGACCCTGAAAAGGAGTGTCTTACCCCATCTGCCCCCCAGTTTCTTGATAATCCCCTTTCCTAACATTTTTCCAATTGTTTTCAGTTTTATGGACTTTTTTTTCTTTTTCTAATACAGTATGCAGCACTAGTTCAGATGGTATTGATTTATGATCAAGGGCAGTGTATTTCATTGATTATATTATTTAGTTTAGTGGGCAAGAGAGAGAAGCTCTGTGTTGGCTTTTATTTAAGAGCAGTGTCAGTTTATGGAACACAATTAAATTAAGTTCAGCTTTATAGGGACAATGAATACGATTTTCACATAGAGTGATGAAGTTGAAGAAACCATTTTAAGCCACTAGAGTGTAATTTGGTCAGTTTTTGCCATTACACTGTAAATGGAAAAACAAAATACTTCTCTCAAAGGACCAAACTACCGAAGGATATTAGGATTAGCCACTTTTGTGTGAGCCTAAACTTTGTCAGTGACAAACCTTTATTTTTTAAAATATTGCTTTGTTAAGATTAGGGTTTGTGGTAACATACTGAATTAAATGCCACTGTCACAAGTTTGCTTTGATTTGTGACTGTGCGCTTTTCAATATTTGAGTGACTGTTTATATCTAACACTAAGTGCTAAGAAATGCGGATAAGAAATTTTGATCCCTGTTTTTGAGGAGTGTATACATAATAATTAGATATATTTATTAAATAACTAAAGAGTATTTTGAGGACTTCTGTAAGGAGGCAGCATGGTATGGATCATAGGCTTTCAAGTTACCCAGATTGGGGTCAGAATTGTGACTTGTACACTTACTTGCTGTGTGTCTGTAGGCAGTTTATTTGACCTCGCTGGGCTGCTGTTTTCCTCATCTTGAAAAGCAGGGTTAATGCTACCGCACTCAAAGTCTTGTAAGGATGAATTGATACAACACTTACAATGTGCTCAGCCTAGTATCTTTCACATAAAATGTTCAACAAGTATTAGTTTTAGTCCCATGTCACACAAATCACTGTGCGTGCCATGTTTTTAAAATGTTATAAATTTGGGGGATGAAGAAATTGAAATTCAAGGAAGTTGAGTGACTTGCTCAAGGTTTACCAGCTACTGTGGACAGTAAAACACCACTGCAGAATGAACAGTTAGACAAATATTTCTTTGTGTACTTCCAGGAGCACCTCTGTCTTCTACTTTGTAATATTTTAAAAATGGCAGAAGTAGAGATCAGAAATATATTATGTGGGTAATATTAAGAATTGAAATCACCCTGGGTTTCTTAAACTAAGAAAGGTCAGGTTTTAAAATTTGCTGTTGGTTATTGTGGTAGACAAAATAAAGGCCCCCAAAGATGTTCTAGTTTCTGAAAACTCTGAATGTGTTACCCTATTTGGCAAAAGGGACTTGGTGTACATGGGTAGGGATCTTTTTTTTTTTTTTTAAAAGATGACCAGTTAAGGGGATCTCAACCCTTGGCTTGGTGTTGTCAACATCACACTCAGCTAGTGAGCCAACCGGCCATCCCTATATAGGATCCGAACCCGTGGCCTTGGTGTTATCAGCACCGCACTCTCCCGAGAGATTTTTATATTGGTAGAAATCTATAAACTTACTGATGGTGCTTTTGTCACCTCCTGTGAAATCATGGCTCATTTTTGTTATGGAAAAGTGCAAAAGTGAAAAAAGCCATTTGACGCTTATTTATTGGCTGTTACAAAATTCTACAAACAACTTTTAGACACAGGGCCTAAAAATTGATTAACTATTTTTGCTGAGAAAACTGTTAACTTTGTGTGTACAGTCTAGATTATCAAGGACAGTAGTCTTGTCAGGCAAGAGAAGACTAATACAAAGATTTAAAATTTTTCTTATAATACATATTGGCTATTTATATAAGAGAAAAGAGTCTTATAAAGAAAAAAGATTTGATGAACTTATGTTCCAGTATAAATGGATAAAATTTAGAGGAGGATTGGTGGTTCATGAGCAGCTATAATTCCATTTGTAACCAGAAGATGGCAGACTTGACCCACAAATGAACTGTTCAGTTGTACAGGTTTTTGATTTTAAATGGTATGGGAAGACAAGTATACTTAATTGGAAACCTGCTTTGTAAAGAGAATTTTTGGGAATTACAAAAAGAATGTAGAATAAAATGCAAGTAAGTAAACTCTGAATTTCGGAAATCTTCAAAGTGTCCACGAGGTGTCTTCCTGACCCCCCTCTTATTAATTTGCCATATTGAGTTTGCTTTGCAAAGTCCAAAGTAGCTTTTGCTTTGAATATGATTAAGCTTTCATTGGCTCTATTCAGTGTATTGTTAAATATCCATTAAATGTATTATAGAGTTGCCTGTTGAAACATGCAACTCTTAGGATTTGTAGTTTTGCATCTTGGTGTTTTGTTTAGTAAGTCCTAGAAGGAGACATTTAGCTTTACATTGAAACAGTCAATTAAAAACTTACCAGAACATTTTTTATTTATGTTGAAGAAAGAAAAATTTTGGTAGCAGCATCATTGTTTAATCAATTTTTTTTGCGGGGGTGGGGAGGGTGGTGGTGGTGGTTGGCCGGTTTGGGGATCCATAATTAAATTTTTAATGTAAAGCTTCATTTTATTTTTGGTATGTTTAGTTCTAATGTGGCCAGCATTGCATTTTAATGTGGATAAAAGATTGGGGGACATATATTTTCTTTATGGAAAACCTTAGTTGTCTTGTCTTTTGATAGAACTTTAATGTATAAAACATTCTTGGTTTTAATGAAAATGCCACCATTCGTGTGGCATGGATTCACACTGAATCCCAAATTTATGAGGAAAGAATGCCCTACAGAATGGATTTACCAAGAGTCCCACAGATGACATTACCTTTATTTCCTTTCATAGAACCACAGTACAGTAACATGTTTTTGTTCTTGTGCAGTGAAATACTCTATTGTAGCTCAAATTCAAATCTAAGAAAGATCAAAGTTAATGGAAAACCAAATGAAAGGCACTGGAGGTACTGGAGGAAATAGACAGAGGCATTACTTTGTAGCCTCTCTCTTATGCCAAAATTGCCACTCCACAGAAGTCAGGAAGCCACGCTGGGTGCTTTGTACCCCTCTGGTTAGTTAGATTGTTTTTCATCTGAGAACCTTTTCAAAGTTTTTCTTCTACTTCTGTATTTTTAAGAAATAAAAACATAATGTAAGAACATGGAGGGTTATGAAGCATGAAGTTTTATAAATATTTAAGCCAAGCCACAAAAGTAGACAGTTCCTATTTTCTTGACATATTGGGGTCACACTTCACTCTTGACCTCTTGGATTGAAAAATACAAGGAGTTAGTATACCCTTTTCTTTCTTTTCTCTTTTCTTATTTATTTATTTTTATTTCTTTAATGAGTTTTAGATACTGGGAGCTGTCCTGTTAGGTTCATGTAAGTTTCAGTGGACTTTATTGTCTATTCTGGCTTATAATTATGTTTCTGAAAGTTTACACTCTGAGGAAAAGAAGCATAGTTTATACCCAATTCTAGGCCTCCCTGGTAAGCTGTTTAATCTGTTTTTGTGGGTTTATTGTTACTAAAGTTAAAAAAATTTTTTGTCGGGCCGGTCCGTGGCTCACTCGGGAGAGTGCGGTGCTGATAACACCAAGGCCCCGGGGTCGGATCCCACATAGGGATGGCCGGTTCGCTCACTGGCTGAGTGTGGTGCTGACAACACCAAGTCAAGGGTTAAGATCCCCTTACCGGTCATCTTTTTAAAAAAAAAAAAAAAAAAAAAAAAAAAAATTTTTTG
>NW_007732047.1:108849-113831 GCF_000696425.1 Galeopterus variegatus | reverse complement strand
TTTTTTTTAAAAAAAAAAAAAAAAAAAAAAAAAAAAAGTTTTTGTCAAGGTTAATAATAATAAATAGGTTTATATCTAAAAGCATGTTTTAAATTAGCCCTTTCATTTTGTTTTCTCCTTTCCTTAAAATCTTCGGCTCATAACAAATATTTTTATCTTTTGAAATTGTTTAAAAACCTTATGAAGTTATAATACATGTTAATTGTAGAGAATTTAGAAAATACAGGTAGGCAAAAAAGAAGAAACATCACCTATAATCCCACTCTTTTTTTTCTTAGTCTTTATGCATGTATGGGCAATCTATTTAATATAAAGAAAAAAGAATTTTTAAAAAAGTTTTGGAGTATTGGTAGAGTCATTTCTGTGGAAATTATTGATTTTTTTGATGTTTTCCCTCCTCTTGGGTAGTTTCATTTGCCTTCTACATAAAATAATACAAACCATATAGAGAGATTTTCCCCCCAGTTGATCAGTAAGGTTGCTGCATATTGTCTTCTTGCCCTCAGGGTGCTATGTATTAATATTTTTAATAGAAAAAAAATTTTAAAAACTATATGGTGTAAGTTAGTAAGTAAAAAATGTCAGGTAAGATAGTTTATTTGGGAATTAAAAATAAGAAGAGAATCTTTTGAGGTAGAGAAGGTATGTGTAGTAGATTGTATTATGTCCCCCCAAACTCCCTGAAACTTGTAGTGTGTCCCCCAAGTTTTATGTATTAGAAACTTAGCCCCCACTGTGACTTTTAGGAGGGTGGGAAATTCTATTATGGTAATTGAAAGTTGGAGGCTTGAAGAGGTGATTGGATTGTAGTACCATGCAATAGTGAATGGATTAAAAATGGTGCTCAGGGGGATAGTTCTGAGGGCTTTAAAGGAAGAGGAGAGTCTGTCTTTCTCTCTCTGTGCTCTGTCTGCTTCCATCATCTTGCAATGGGAGACCCCTGGGTCACTGTCACCACCACCAGATGGACTTTGGACTTCCCAGCCTCAGAAACTGTAAGCAATAAGTTTCATTTTCTTTATAAATCACCCAGTTTCAGGTATTTTGTTACAAGCAACAAAAATAGACTAATACAGTATGATTGTGAGAAATTAAGAATTATAGATATAAGGACCTAAAAGGATACTGTAAAGATTTCTAGTCCAAGTCAAGTAAGAAAAATTACACATATATACCTGTAATTGTATAAATACGTACACTTATTTGTTAACCAGCTTGTCAATTGGTTTCAGGACTTCCCATGGATACCAAAACCCATGGATGCTCAAGTCCCTGATATAAAATGGTGTAGTATTTGCACGCATATCCTCCTGTATACTTTAAGTAATCTATAGATTGCTTATAATACCTAATGCAATGTAAGTGCAATGTAGACAGTTATACTGTGCCGTTTAGAGAATAATGGTGAGAAAATGTCTGTACATGCTCAGTACAGATGCAATTTTTCCCCCCAAATATTTTTGATCTGCGCTTGATTGAATAAGGATATGGAAGCAATAGATATGAGGTGTTGACTGCATGTATGTATATGCATATTTATGTATAAGTCTAATTGCTTCAGTCATATGTGAAACAATGAACACCAAAGTTAGGTATGTGAAATCTAAGTTGCAGGAAAAATTTGTATCTTTGGCAGACTGATTAGTATGCAGAGGCTTAAATACAGGATTTCCATTAAAATGGTTTAAAACATCAGTTTATGCATCTTTCTCCCTGTATCCTGCTGTCCTTTCCCCACCTCTGCCTTCTGTCCGTCTGTGGACAGAGTTCATTCTGGTTTGACCAGTTCTTTATTGTTCCTGTTTCTGGAAATAAGTAGGCCATGTTTACAGTGTAAAGGTGAAATCCTGGAAGTACCTCACCCTGACATATCAACAAGGATGATATGAGAATTCTTTGTTGACTGGTAAGGTGTGAGTATGGGCCAGTCAAGACTCATGTCGATTGGAACGCTGGAGCAGAGTCCAAGCGTGCCAGGAGTCGCTCTTCAGTTTTTGCATGGTGGAGAGGTCCACGGTGCTGGGGTTGGGAGTGGATTGAGGCTGGAAGGATTAGGGGTATCAGCCGATGATCAACCTTGCCTCAACTGATATGTACATTTCTTCCAATATAGCAAAGGTCTTTTGGTTCATTCTTTCATCAGACATGTTTGAAATGTCTGTCATGTGCCAGATACTGTTCCAGGTGTTAGGGAATCAAAATGAGTCAGTGTGCTTCTTGCCATTGAGAGGCTTTTAGACAGATATGCTTGGAATGACGTGGCAGGAGGTGGGAGGATCTATACAGGACAAGGGAGGAAGGTTCTGGGCTAAGAAAGAAGTGAACATCTCTTAGGGTTTCAGGTATTTTAGGTTAAAAAAACCCAAACCTTTTGACATCTTGCACTAAACCTGTGCTCTATACATATTTCTTGTTATTTTTGCTAATGAGAAAAATTTCAATTTTTTATAGCAGTTATTTCCTTTTTAAGATGTTATTATATTTGTTTATTTTAGGTTGCCTGCCTGATTCGAGTTCCTTCTGAAGTGGTTAAGCAGAGGGCACAAGTATCTGCTTCTTCAAGAACATTTCATATTTTCTCTAACATCTTACGTGAAGAGGTGAGATGCATTTTAAAGCTTGCTCTCTCTTTTTCTTTACTGGAAAGATTTTATAGTAGATAATATGAACACTGTGGGTCTCATCCCAGGATCCTTAGAGCTAAATTTCATGTACAAATTATAGTAACTTTTTTGGCTAAGGTTGTTGTTGCCTTTTCTTTCTTTCTTTTTTTTGTTTTTGAATTTTTGTTTTCATTTTTTCCCTCAGATTTCTAAATAAACACATACTGAGTGCCACTATTGAGTATGTGTCCTGAATTGTAATCTTTCTACTGTTCTTTTGGAATTAGAAATGGAGCAAATTGTAAATATGTAAAGTGAATGAAGATATTATATTAAAACATTGCTACAGAATTCGAAGACCCATGGAAGAGAAATATAGTAATGGACTAACAATAGTGACCAATGTCAATGTTAATATCAAAATGCAGTTCCTCTTTAACTGGTTAGTGTTAAGCTGTGGATCAGAAATTATTCTTCCTGGCCATGTAACTAGTGAGCATTTAGCTGTTTTCCTTTATAGTTTTTACAGAAGCCTTTTTTAAAAAAATGGGAATCAATCACATGGAAATTTCAATGAGTCTAGATTTTAGAAAAGTTATTCCTGATGGTCTGTGACTTATATGAGGAGACATTGCATATCTAATTATATAAATCATATCAATCCAGTACAGGGTACCTGTTGAACCATAGGGATGGTTAAACAGATAAATCAAGGTTTTTCTGGAAATATTTACCATTACTTTAATGAATTTCTGATGTTTGATGCTATGAAATAAAATTTTGTTTTTATATGAAAGGATAATTGGCATTTCTGTGCATTTGCTTTGGGAGATATATTTATTTAAAGAATCTAAAATGTTCTTTTCAACAGAAGAAATGTTGAATAATAGCAACTAAAATTAATATATAGTAATTTTTATCATTAGAGATGTCCCCATTTTAAAGAGAGTTAACCTGAGCTTTATATACTTTAGGCCAGTTTAGAACCTTCTTAATCTCTTACAGGACTATGGTAATTGTGAACATTTTACAACTCAAACTTTAGAGCAGGTAAATCTGCTTTATTTAGAATGTCATTCAGAAATCCCTGCTATTCTAACTTTCTGACCTCTTGGCTTTGTGTTTGTTTCAGGGCATCCGAGGATTATATCGAGGCTATAAAAGCACAGTTTTAAGAGAGGTAACTCACTTAATTTCCTACATTGAAGTACAAAAGAACGATGTACTTTGTTCAGTAAATTTATACTTCTTAACGAGCAGACATATATTTGGGGAAATTGGCTTGAAGTTAAAAAGCGAAATTATGATCACTCTTTTAAACACTTTAGTTGTATACTTGGTTCTTACATCCAAAAGAATGGGTAGAATGGGTTTGCTGGAAGAGCAGTCCCAGTCATCATACTGGCCCATCATATAGCTTCATGGTTATTCTAGGGTGGCTAAATGTCTCTTATAGCTGAAATATTAAGAAATAACTACTAAGGGTAAGACATCACGTTAATTACCGTGATATGGAGAACTAATGAAAAACTGGTAATTAAGGAAACATGCTAAGAAACAAGTGTCTCAAAAGTCTGTATCAGGCAGTTAGCTCTTGGCTTCCTGATAACAAGATATGGTAAACGGGGAGGTCACTCTGGACTTGATTCCTGGCACTGCAGGTGGCTTGCAATGCAGCGTGCCCCATGGCAAGCCACTACACCTCTGTGCCTTCCAACTCTAAAATTTTGTGTTTCAATATGTGGGTCATTTTCTATCATATTTTTGGTTGAAAAAGCAAAAACTTTATTGTCAGTAAGTGATTTCAGTATATTATTGCAGGAAGCATCTTTTAATCTTTGCCTCCCATAAGAGGGACTATATTGAAGTTCAAAGTTGGTTTTTAGGTAGGTGAGATATAAGGGAAGTATTTGGTTTGGGACTTACTGTTCTATTAAAGAAAACACAAGTGAGAACCTGCTTATGTCTTCTCTGCATCTGTGTTTTCTGCTTGAAGTTTCCTGGACACTAAAACATTTTCACTTATAAAAATGTTTTTAATTTAAATAAATATTGATATAATTGGCAGAATATTGAAATTCATTTAAATCCCTCATTTTATTCCCAGGTAGTTTTTTTTGTTCTGTTTTTAACTATAGATTATAATCTTCTTTATAACACAACAACACTGTTACATGTGTTTTAAAGCTTGAGTCTCACAGGATAGCAATCTGTAGTGTAGCTTAGTTGGTGTAGATCTTGGAAGAACTACTTTTGTTGGCATACTGAATGTTTCAAAATTAGTTATTTGTGTGAGATGACTTCTGCCTTTCAGAAATATCACCTGTACTATATCTTCATTCTGTACTTCGTTTCTGACTCACTAAACGTGTTATTTAT
>NW_007732047.1:106964-108223 GCF_000696425.1 Galeopterus variegatus | reverse complement strand
CTTCTGCCTTTCAGAAATATCACCTGTACTATATCTTCATTCTGTACTTCGTTTCTGACTCACTAAACGTGTTATTTATTCAGATTTCACCTGGGTACAGGAAAAAGGGGGGCAATAAAACTTTATTTTTCTGAGAAATGCTGAATAAATTAATATGTTTACATGCTAGAGGATACTGGTTTTGCATATACAGACAGATAAAACACATGGTTACAATTGTATTATATTCTTTTAAAAATTTGCTTTGACATATGTCATGCTAGTAATTAATTTCTAGGCTGCAATCCTTGCAAATAGTCTGACCTTACTGAGATGACTTTATTTACTAAAAATGGCAGTGCTTTGTTGGAAATCTAATTGGGGTCTTCTGCATTATGCGTATTCATAAAAGATCCTTCAGAACTGATTTTAGTTGAAGTATTGCTTTTATACAGATTCTCTGATAGAATGAGAGAAGAATTATTGCTGAATGAAACATTAGCTTTTTTTCAGGATGAGAAAAATAAGGAGTGATATATCTGCTTTCAGCAATATTTTTGCATTATAAATAGCTTGGATTCTTACATTATTCTGACACTAATATCAAATCTTTTTGCCAAGAGCTTGTTTGATTGTTTCAATAAGAAAACTTCAGTGAAGCCTTAGTGAGAATCACCAAGAAACTTATATGTTTATTCTGTGTGCAATTTTTTCTTTAAAATAGTTTTATCTCTCTAGCAGTAGCCTATTAGAATGAGATTGAAGTTTGAGTCCGTGCATTATAAAATAGATTATGTGTATTCTTCAGATTTTGTGAATGCCGTCACACGTTTTTTACTGCATTTGATGTTTGAGGAGATTGCATGCTTATACTTCATGTTCTCCTAAATTATTTTAGCTACTGGGAATTTTAGACTGAGTCTCAGCAAGGTCAACAGATTGCTATTTACCTCACCCTTTCTGTATTCATTTTCCTCATGATCTTGGCCAAATTAGATATTTGCAGTGGTGTTATTGCAATAAGAGGGAAGTGGGGAGCAAAATCATAGCTGCCTTCATAGCTGGGATGATTTCACATGGTCCATTGGTCTGAGAATTCTGTAGGGAGCAACCTCATAATCTTGGAGGTGAATTAGGACTTCTATAGGAGAAGAATGCAGAAAGCAAGTTGTTTCAAAAGAATTAGGAATAAGTTAAGCTCAGCAGATGTCTTTTATCTACAAATTCTATTCAGCAGTCATTTTTAGAGTGCCTACTGTGTGTTGGGCAGTACGCAGAAC
>NW_007732047.1:102771-105071 GCF_000696425.1 Galeopterus variegatus | reverse complement strand
AAATTTTTCATCTTGCAGAAGTCTCCTGTGTGTTTTTCCAGAGACACTCCTTGGTGTTCTGTGTCTCGTTGTTGGTTTTTAACCTAATATATATTGGAGATCATTTTATATCACTTCTTAAAGACCACCTTCATTTTTTAATGATTACGTGGTACTCCTCTGTACAAATGAGCCATTGTTTATTTAACCAGTTTCCTGTTGGTGGGCTTTACAAACGTGCTGCAATGAATAATATTGTTCCTATGTAATTTTTGTACATGGTTGAGCGTGTTTGTAGGTTATGTGCCAAGAAGTAGAATTACTTGGTTAAAGGTAGGGTTGTTTATAGTTTTGACAGATAAGACCAAATTGTTCTTCATGAAAGTACCAGTGGACACTTTTGCCAACAATGGAGGAGCTCTCTGTTTTTCTCTGCCTCACCTATGGTACTAGCCACCTAAGAGGTGAAAAATGTCATTGTAGTTTTAATTTTTACTGACTGGGAATATTGACATATATCTAAGGACTATTTTATTTCCTTTACTGTGAACTGATTATTTGAATCATCATAAAATTCTTGTGAGAATTAAATGAGGGGATCCATGTGTAGTGCTTCCTACAGGGCCTGTCGCATAGCATGTGCTCAAGAAATGTAAACTATGATTATTAGTACTCCTGGTAATTGAAAGAGCCTTTGACAGTAAAGAACACCTAAGTGTGAAATGCAGTTCTGCTTCTTTCCTTTCTTTTTTTTTTTTTCCTTTTTGTCTTTTTTCGTGACCAGTAACGGGATTGCAACCCTCGGTGTCGCGCCCGTACTGTGACTGGCAACGGGATCGCAACCCTTGGTGTCGCGCCCGCGCTGCGCTCAACCAGTGAGCGGACCGGTCTCTATGTGGGATCCGAACCCTCGGCAGGAGCGCCGCCGTGCTCCCAAGCGCCTCACTCTACCGAGTGCGCCACCAGGCCGACCCTGCTTCTTACCTTTCTGAGCCCAAGTTTGCTCATTTGTGCTAGGAGTTTTGCATAGACTGTTCTTATGGAAATCTTACAGTAGTCCTATGAGGCAGGTATTACAGCAANGATGATTTCACATGGTCCATTGGTCTGAGAATTCTGTAGGGAGCAACCTCATAATCTTGGATGTGAATTAGGACTTCTATAGGAGAAGAATGCAGAAAGCAAGTTGTTTCAAAAGAATTAGGAATAAGTTAAGCTCAGCAGATATCTTTTATCCACAAATTCTATTCAGCAGTCATTTTTAGAGTGCCTACTGTGTGTTGGGCAGTACGCAGAACATTTCTGCCCTAAAAGATTCGTGTTCTGCTGGGAAACAAATAGGGAAGTAGACAGTGCAAATAGGGAAGTACAGTGCATTGTGGTAAGTGCTGTAATGATACGTGTATACAAGATGCAGCTGGCATCATAGAAGAAGCAGTGCTTGAGTGGTCCTCAGCATTTGTTACGTTAATAAAATTGAGTCTTAATTTCTTGAAAGTGGTGATTAGAAGTAGTCAAGGAGAAGGGCAGATGTAACAGCATGAGCAGAGGCTCAAGGGTGTGAAAGAATATGCGTGGACCTTGCTTATATAAGCAGAATTGGGGTTTTCGTGCCCATAGAAGAGAGAGTGGTTTCCTTCTACCTCAAGCCAAGTGAAGGTGCTTTGAGAGAGTGCTCATGAAGTGGAGTATTTGCCAGGAGGAGAGGTTGAACCTCTCACCCCTGCTGGATGCTTGCCAGGGGACTGGCAAAAGAAGTCTGACATGTGCCCTGGAGTTTGGAGGATAAATAACGGGTATCTGACTCATCTGCACAAATCTGAAGGTGAGAAGCTGGTTGGAACTGTTCCAGTGGCAGGTTGTTGCCATTTTGTAATGAGTAAGAATGGCTTCTTTTTGGTAGATGGGAGTAGCCACTGAAGAGATTTGAGAGATAGGTGAGAATTATTCTCCCACCCCACTCCCAGTTTTGCTACCAGCAACCAAGCAGGCCAAACAAATCATTCAACTTACCCTGTAAGTTCATTGAAGACCCCAATGTTTAAGTGCAAAAAATCACCACTCAGATTGAAACATTCACTTGAAAGTTAGATACAGTGGCTTTCCAAACTTGGTTACCCTTATCATCTACTTCCAGCAGCAAGAATTCCCCTGAATATAGTTGCTGGACCCAGGAACCTTTAAGGCTGAAGCCTCAGGGATTGTCCTTCAAAGTCTTCTTTCCAGCTTTGTTGCCTGCCCAGTCAGTGCCCTTCCCCCAAAATTTTTCATCTTGCAGAAGTCTCCTGTGTGTTTTTCCAGAGACACTCCTTGGTGTTCTG
>NW_007732047.1:82726-101406 GCF_000696425.1 Galeopterus variegatus | reverse complement strand
TGTGAGAATTAAATGAGGGGATCCATGTGTAGTGCTTCCTACAGGGCCTGTCGCATAGCATTTGCTCAAGAAATGTAAACTATGATTATTAGTACTCCTGGTAACTGAAAGAGCCTTTGACAGTAAAGAACACCTAAGTGTGAAATGCAGTTCTGCTTCTTACCTTTCTTTTTTTTTTTTTTCCTTTTTGTCTTTTTTCGTGACCAGTAACGGGATTGCAACCCTCGGTGTCGCGCCCGTACCGTGACTGGCAACGGGATCGCAACCCTTGGTGTTACGCCCGCACTGCGCTCAACCAGTGAGCGGACCGGTCTCTATATGGGATCTGAACCCTCGGCAGGAGCGCCGCCGTGCTCCCAAGTGCCTCACTCTACCGAGTGCGCCACCAGGCCGGCCCTGCTTCTTACCTTTCTGAGCCCAAGTTTGCTCATTTGTGCTAGGAGCTTTGCATAGACTGTTCTTATGGAAATCTTACAGTAGTCCTATGAGGCAGGTATTACAGCAATATAGCGTGCTAGGAGACTCAGAAATGTTAACCTGCCTCTAGGTTAGGTTCTTGAACAGGGTTGCAACCTTGATCTGTCTGCATTTAAATGTGTGAATGCTATTTCATGATGATGAGTAATAATTGCTGTGTTTGAGTGAGATGCCAGATAATGGTTACTGCTTATAAAGCTTCTCAGCTACAGTTTGAGAGTTTTATGTCATATAGAGAATAATTTCTATAATTGTTGTAACAAATTGCAACCTGCAGTTGATTTTATACTCACTGGATACTTCTCTAGGAAAAACAGAATATTGGAATGAAAATGGAAAGTTACCCTAATTGATGGTTGAGCTAATCAAAATTACTAGTATAAGTGGGTTGGAAAAAATTTATGATTATTCTTTTTTGGGTCAAATTGATGATTTACTAGAATTTATTTTTCAAATGAGGTTACCCATTTAGAGGAAGACTTTTTTACTGAGATTGCAACACTTGAATGTTTTCGATTAAAAAATGTTAGGAGGCAATGATAGATAGAACTTCTAAACTTTTTTTACTGTCCTTAAGTCTGTTTGCTACTTCCTACTTTCATGACAGTGAAAAGAGAAAAAAAAATTCTAAGAAAAGATATTTTTCTCCTTGTGTCATTATTATGTATTTGTCTCTGTGTGTGTTTATATTAAATTGTTTTCTTTGATTACCTCTTTTTTTCTTTTTGGTCTTTGTCTCTGTGTGTGTTTATATGAAATTGTTTTCTTTGATTACCTCTTTTTTTCTTTTTGGTTTATCATCACATTTCAGTTGTGCCTTGTCTGTTCAGATAGCATATAAGTTCCTCTTGAAAATAGCTATTGGATTTTTACTTCTATGTAGTTTGCACAGGGTCTAGCATAATACTTCCACACAGTGAGCATTCAGTAAGTATTTGTTGTTGTTTTTCATTTCTTTAAGTTTGGTTCTTTTTTGTTCAGATGCTACCAAACATCATGATCATTTCAAAATGGTGAGGGTGCTCTAAGAGGGCTTGGAATTATGCAGGGTAGTGANGAGACATTCTTATTAATGGGAATATTAAACAAATGAAAATGAAATTTCCCTTTTAATCACGGAGGTTTGTAAAATGAGTCACTTAATTGCATTTACATTATAACTTTTCTGTAAAGATGTTCTATAAAGAATGAATGATAGTTCATTCAGTTCATTCTTTAATTCAAGAACCTGAAATTATTGCTTCTCAAATATGGATTTTAGCTATGGTTTTTCATCATCTCTTAAATAAACATTTTTAGGAAGAGCAATTCAGTAAAATTATCTTAATGTAGAAAAATTGCTTTAGCCCTTTAGTGCATATTTTCTCATGTTTTATTTACATGAAACCAGCTGCTATTTATTTTTCTTGTTCCTTGGACAAATTTCATTTGCACTGTGAAGTTCTGAAAATGCTACATATTTCCATTGTTGTACATTGATCGTGTTATCCTGAAGGGGCACTAGTTCCTGTGTATAGGATTTACTGGGATTTAAATGCGGTAATATGATTCTTCAGTATAAACACATAAGAAAGCTAGTGGATAAAGGTGGAAATTCTCTCTTAATTCTTCATTTTAAATGTTGCAATAATAAACCATAGTGTTGAAGTAGTCCTGTTTTTGTTTGTTGGTGTTTTTTCATCCCATGCGGAATATCTTCTTTGTCTTTGTGGGTCAGTTTGAATTTCATTTAGACTGCAAATAACAATATCTGACTACAATGGTTTCACCCTTTTTCCTTTTATAGCAAGAAATCTGCAGATGGTCAGTCTAAGGCTGGTGTACTGGTTAAGTGAGGGCGAGGAGGATCCGGTCTGTTTCATTCTGCCTGGCTAACTTTAATGCCCTGGCTGATTGACTTAAGGTCACAAAACGGCTGCTGCACTTGGAAGTATTGCGGCCCTTTCCAAGCATGAAGAAAAGGAAGGGCAGGGAGCAGTACTCGCTTTATTTGTTCTTCTGTCTGTCTGGAAAACAAAAGCTTTCCTGGGCCAGACAATGTCTTAGGGCCTTCCTGAGTCACGTGGGGATTTGGAAGTTGAGTATGTAGATTTTCAGTGTGGTAGACAGAGACAGGCAAGGAAGGGGTTGGGCCTGTAGATACTGAGTCACTGTGCCATGTCTGCCATATTCTGTCTTTTCACATCCTTCCAGATGAAGCTCCATCCCTTTAGAAAGGAAACCATTTCATGCATCTCTAGTTTCAGCCCATGCTCGGGTATCCTGTTAATATTCATGAGCACTTGTCTGTACCACATCTTTTTGGACATTTAATTGTACTCTGTAAACTGTAATGCCTATTCTTATTCTTTTCTGTGACGTTTATTCTTTTAGGTACCAGTGTGGAAGTTCTTTAAAAATTGTTTGGTGGTCTCTGTCATATTTTGAAGACATGAGTTTATTTTTTCTACAGTTTTGATTTAAGATCTCAGAATACCTTCATTGATATACAAAGGGTTTTCAAAAAGTTCATGGAAAGATTTGTATTACCTTTTAATTCCATTTTTCCACGAACATTTTGAAGTACCCTCATATTCATATGTAAATGCTTTCCTTAAAAAATATGTAGATCACATTTTAAATTGAAATAGCAGCTTGTGTTTACTGAGTTCTTAGAGTGTTCCAGTCACTGTGCTAAATTCTCTACATATTTTATTTCAGATAATCCACACAGCAGCCCAAACTATGACCCCTAGTTCATAGAAACTGAAGCTTAGTAAGGTTGTGGTTGACCCAGGGTCTCACATCCAGTAAGGCAGAGAAGTAAGGACTCCAGAGCCCACTATGGNACAAAGGGTTTTCAAAAAGTTCATGGAAAGATTTGTATTACCTTTTAATTCCATTTTTCCATGAACATTTTGAAGTACCCTCATATTCATATGTAAATGCTTTCCTTAAAAAATATGTAGATCACATTTTAAATTGAAATGGCAGCTTGTGTTTACTGAGTTCTTAGAGTGTTCTAGTCACTGTGCTAAATTCTGTACATATTTTATTTCAGATAATCCACACAGCAGCCCAAACTATGACCCCTAGTTCATAGAAACTGAAGCTTAGTAAGGTTGTGGTTGACCCAGGGTCTCACATCCAGTAAGGCAGAGAAGTAAGGACTCCAGAGCCCACTATGGTGAGCTGTATATTTTTCATTTTATATGCAGATAAATTTTTATGGGTAGGAAAATATATATTTAAAATGAATAGTCCATATTTATCTGTCTCTTTAAACCGTTAGATAGGCATTAGTGCCAGGAGCTTGGGGAAAGTAAGTTCTTAGCAACTGGAAGTCTACATGACATTAAAAAAAAGTTAATTAGAGGACATAAACAAATGCAGAGAATCTGCTTTATTAGAAATGTTCATGAAAAACAATGGCTTGTAACTGTATATTATCCTGTTTGTAGGATTTACTCTTATCATCTAGGTGCTAATCCATATACCCCTTCTCTGAGCAGCATCTTGTGATCACTCTAGCTAAGATAGACCTGCCCTGACCCTGATCACTCACCTGTTACCCTAGCATGCACTATTATCTGAAATTATCTTCATTTCTTGTTTACGAGTTTATTACCTGCCTCTCTCCCTCCACTAGAATATACACACCATAAGGGCAGGTGCCTTCTGTCTGTTTAGTTCCTTACTATTAATCTGACACCTAGAGAGTGACACATAGCACACTCAGAAAATATTTAATGAACAAACTAATGACATAATCATACTTGTCTCTCAGAAGTAGACTAGTTTTAAATACTCAGATATTTAAGATCTCCAGCAGATGCTCAAGCCAAGATGCATTTGGCAAGAACTATGAAGACTTAATTCCCAGGCAATTTTTATTTTAATTTTAATTTAATTTAATTTTAATTTTATTTCTAGTTAAAGTTGCTCTTGTGACTATTTTATATATACAAAACATTTTTTGAAATGACATATGAAAATAGTTAACAACTTATTTATGAAAAAGATTTGTCATTAGATATGTGCAAATTACACCCAGTGAACACTGTGGGTCAAGAGTTGCTCTTGAGATTCTCAGTAGCATACACAGTCATATTGTCTGAACAAACATCATCTTATAAGGCGTATTAAGAAAGAAACTATTAAGAAAACCAAATTTGAAGGTCAAATCTAGAATTTTTTTTTTTCCTTTTTTTCCTTTTTTTTTGTCTTTTTTCGTGACTGATATTAAGAAAGAAACTATTAAGAAAACCAAATTTGAAGGTCAAATCTAGAATTTTTTTTTTTTTTTCCTTTTTTCCCTTTTTTTTGTCTTTTTTCGTGACTGTCAATGGATCGCAACCCTCAGTGTCGCGCCCGTACCGGACCGGGACCAGCAACGGGATCGCAACCCTCGGTGTTGCCCCCGCACCTCGCTCAGCCAGTGAGCCACCAGTCTGTATGTGGGATCCGAACCCTCGGCGGGAGCGCCGCTGTGCTCCCAAGCGGCGCACTGTAGCAGTGCGCCACCGGGCCGGCCCCAAATCTAGAATTTTCATGCATAATTCAAGTATAGTGGTTGAAGGGAGTCATTTAAAGGAACTTTTGGAAATGTTTATCTGAGGGTTTGTCTACCTGCCTGCAGATTACCTTGCAGATCATATAATAAAAAGTTAAAATTTGAATACTAATTATGATCATATACTTTACATGTATTTTTCTAGTCCTTAAACTGTAAGATATGAGGGTACTTCAAAAAGTTTGGGGCTATGAAACTGCTTCCTAAAAAAAAAAAAGTTTGTGGAAAAATAGAATTTAAAGATAAATCTTTCCATGAACTTTTTGAAGTACCCTCATATTAACCTGTTTTTGGAGATTAAGTAATGTAGCTACAAAGCAGCAAGACTAGAACTTGAGGTGAAGCCTGTGTAATTCCAAAGCCTGTGCTTCTTGTTACACTTTTCTTCCTGCTCACATCTTACAGATAAATTCACTGGTTATTCCTCTGAGAGTTTTCCAGTAAGTACTAGGAAAATAAAGTGGAGCACAATTTCTGAGTGTTTACAGGATTCTAAAAGATGGAAATAGAACCATTTACATGGGCGGAACACAATGAGATGCTTCTACTTTGGGCATTAATACTGACTTCAGCAACCTCCTTCATCCAGCCTTTATTAAGGTTGCTTAAAAATGTTTTGACTGATTTTAGTCTTGTGTCCTCTTCTCTTCCCTGGGTTTCAGGGAAGAAGCACAGCAGGTGGGAAAAAGTTGGTAATCTTTGTCATTGAAATGGTTTTGGTCCTTAAGCAAATTATCTGTAATTAGCAGATAATTTATTGACTGGTGGAGAAGCCGAAATTGGTGAAAGAGAAGGATATATTCTGTTCTTTTTGAAGATACCCTGCTTTTTGTTATTGAACTTGCCTATGCAAAACTTGTGTTATAGAATTGCACACTAGAGGGTGCACAATGCTTGCGTTTTAAATATTGGTGGCGGAAACCTCAATATACATGAACTGGGCAGCTCTTGAGTTGCTTGCCTGGCACTGTTAAAAATGGCTCATATTAGAAAATGAAAATCCAAGCATAATAAATAATTTTTTTCTGATCCAAGGTGCCTGAATGAATAAATTTATTTTATCTTTTTGTACATATGTACACAGAATTTTATTTATTTACTAGGGTTCTCACTTTTTAAAACTTTTACCATGGAAAAATTTAAAGACACACAAAAATATGTTAGTAGAATGAATCACTGTAGTCCTATCACTTAGCTTCATCAGTTACTAGCTCTTGACCAATACTGTTCCATCTCTATCCAGACCTATTCCTGCACTTCTATATTATTTTGAAGCAAATACCAGACGTTATCTTATTTCACCCAGAAATAATTTATTGTGCATCTCTAAAAGATAGGAACTTTAAGTATATTTAACTTACCAAAAATGAATATCATAACAGAAAGACAGATATTGTATGATCTCACTTACATGTGAAATCTAAAAAAGTCAAACTCATAGAAGCAGAGAGTAGAATCGTGGTTCCCAGGGGCTGGGGGGTTGGGGAAATGGGGAGATGTTGGTCAAAGGGTACAACGTTTCAGTTATGAGATGCAGAAATTCTGGGTATCTACAGTACAACATGAGTGGTTATGGATGTGTTAATTTGTTGTAATTTTTACACAATGTATATGTATATCAAGTCATCACATTGTATACCATAAATATATATAATCTTTATTTGTCAATTAAATAAATGGATTTCATAGTCTCAAAGTATTTTCTCCAAGCTGTTTATCAATTACAGAGGGAAAAATAATTTTACAGTTGGAAAACCTGGCAGACACTGCCTTATCCATGTGGTCAAGGTTAACATTACCAGTAATAAGATATATTGACATCATACATCCCCAATATGATACATCAAGAAGGACACAATCTCGTTTCTCTGGTCTTGTTGCCAAAAAATGTATAATCACATTTCTCAAACAACAGACAAATCCAAGTTGAGAGACATTGTACAAAATTGTCAAGGTCGTTTAAAGTAGAGAAAGTTGAAAGAACTGTCACAGATTGGAGGAGACTAAGGAACCACAAGTGAATGCAATGTGGGATCCTGGACTGGATCCTGGAACAGAAAAAAGATGCTGGGGGAAAACTGGTAAAATTCAAATGAAGCCTATAATTTAGCTTGTTACTATTGCATCAATTCTGGTAGCTGGTTTTGATAATTGTACTCTGGTTAAGATGTTAACATTAGGGATGCCAGCTGTAGGGTGTATGTAAACTCTTCTATTTTAGCAACTTTTATGAAATTCCATAAATTATTTCAAAAAATAAAAAGCTAAAAGAAACAATACTAGATTGGACATTGTATGAGATACTTATTTTTAAAACAATCTTCCAAAATAAGTTGTTAAACTTAAAACTTAACTTTTAATTTTATTTTTAATCTTCATGAAAGTAATACGTGCAGTCTGTAAGAAGTCAGACAATATAGAGGAACTTGAAATGAAAAACAAGTCTCCTGCCCGTTGCTATCCAGACGTAAACTTTTTTTAACTGTTTCTGTTTTTAGTTGTTCTGATTACCTCCATACTTCTGGATAATATATTTAAACACCTGTTTCTTAATTTGTCTACTTAGATACAATCTGTGGAGTCTTTGGGATGGAAGATGTGATTTCGCTCACGTTATGCTCCTCCTCCCCAACCCTATCTCATCCTGGCATTCCAGTTATATAAATTTCATTTCTCTGGTTATTTTAGAAACTTTAAGTCATATACATGTGTCTTTATTTCTTGTCCCACAAACGTTCAGCATCTTATAACTTTCTCTCCATATGATGAGGCTGTTACTTCCTTTTTGTGGCCTTGCCCTCCTTAACCTGCAGATCCACTTTCTGGAAGGAATTTCTCAGCTGTACTTTCATCCTGTGTTGTCAAGATGGTTGACAGTTTTATCTTGTCCTTTACCCACAGTCACTTTTTCTGTATTAATACTAAAAGTTGAATACCAGTGAACTAGTGTTTGTATTATTGAGAATTCAGGAATGATCACCAGACCAAGTAGTGTGCNCATTCCAGTTATATAAATTTCATTTCTCTGGTTATTTTAGAAACTTTAAGTCATATACATGTGTCTTTATTTCTTGTCCCACAAACGTTCAGCATCTTATAACTTTCTCTCCATATGATGAGGCTGTTACTTCCTTTTTGTGGCCTTGCCCTCCTTAACCTGCAGATCCACTTTCTGGAAGGAATTTCTCAGCTGTACTTTCATCCTGTGTTGTCAAGATGGTTGACAGTTTTATCTTGTCCTTTACCCACAGTCACTTCCATGATTTTTCTGTATTAATACTAAAAGTTGAATGCCAGTGAACTAGTGTTTGTATTATTGAGAATTCAGGAATGATCACCAGACCAAGTAGTGTGCTAGGGTTATTTTTCTTTTGTATTGTTCCTGCATCACCCTGAAAGAGATGTTTCCAGCATCAGAATCAAATAGACTATTTTTCTTGTAGTCTATCAGTTGCTAGTATTTAATCCTATAATTTAGTTTCTTGAACATTTCATGAACATACATTTTTTTTCTTGGAGTTTCTAATTCTTTTTTAGGTGCGTTATTTGCCTTTTTCATATATTTAGGTACAACAGCCTTGATTGTATTGTCTCTTGTACTGAGTCTTTTTCCTTTGAGAACCTTGGAATCTTCTATCCTTCTTTTCTAATCTGGTGCGATCATTCATGACATCTCTTCGTTGCTTTCCTGGGTTGGATTTGCTGTTTCCTGAAGCCTGCAGAGTATAGAGTTTCAGGCCATGGGTTTTGCAGCCAGATTGCGTGGGTTCTGAACACAGCTCTGCCTCTGTCAAACTTACACTCTGGTGCCTTAGTGTCTTCATGGGATGAAAATGCTTTAAGGCATAATAAATATAAGGATATAGCTTATTTATTTGAAGGCTTTTATTATATATCCTGATTTTTTTTTTGTCAGGTAATTGTCTTTCTCTAGCACCTAATGTGATTTACAAATCTCTTACTAAAGACACCTGATGATTACCATTCATAAAAATTCTTTGGTCTTAAATGTGTTTCATTGATTTTTTTTTTTTTTTTAAGTAGAATGAAATCATGTAGATGTTATCTTTCTTAGAGAAGCAGTTTGATCTTATCAATTTAGCATGTGTATTAGTCCGTTTTTGTTGCTTATAACAAAGTACACTGAACTGGGTGATTTATAAAGAAAATGAAATTTATTGCTTACAGTTTCTGAGGCTGAGAAGTCCAAAGTCCATCTCGTGGTGGTGACAGTGACTCAGGGGTCTCACATTGCAAGATGGTGGAAGCAGAGAAAGCAGAGAGAGCAAAGGACAGACTCTCCACTTCTTATAAAGCCCGCAGAACCATGCCCCTGACCACCATTTTTAATCCATTCACTACTGAACAATCCTACAGTCCAATCACCTTTTCAGGGCTCCACCTTTCGATTGCCATAATAGGATCTCCCAGCCTCTTAACAGTCACTGTGGGGGCTAAGTTTCTAATACATAAAACTTGGGGGACACAATTCAAGTTTCAGGGAGTTTTGGGGGGACATAATTCAATCCACCACAGTGTGCATCCTAATTATGTTTGGGAAATAAATGATTAAATTGGTCTGTAGTAGTCTTATAAACTGATTACCAAGTTTTTTGATAAACCTCACATATATGTTGGTCTACATATTGTAGTTCTTTCTTGTTTATCTATGAATTATTCTGTACTTTATTTTGGGTGATATAATGATGAACAAGTTAAAAATCACTTTGGGATGAAGTTATTATTCTTCATCAGGTAAATTATGTCACAAGGTTTTTTCTTTATTCTTATAAACATTTAATATGAGCTTGAAAAGTGTTGTGCAGACAACACATTTCAGCCATTAAGTTTTGGACCAGTTTTGATTAAGTGAAAACACCAAACAAAGATTCTGGCATACGGTAGCCTCTTGGTAGGTGGTAAGCTCTCATCACATTATTTTCCTGTATTCAAAGGAGGAGATAGGTTGAATTTATCTATCATCTACCATACACTGGACTAGGTACTTTTCATGTTTTTTTCATTTACTTTTCACAGTAATCCTACAAAGAATCATCATTGCTAACCTAGTGATTGGAAATTATGCACCCCTACAAATCTGGTCACGATTTCCAGCAATCTATAATGTTCATCTACCTTGTAAGCCATATTATATTCTAACAGATATTTCCCTATTTAATACCAATGAGAAAACTGACTCTCCAGTGGTATAAGTAACTTGATCTACATAAAGTAACACTGTTAAAAGAGGGCAGAGTTGGGCTCTGAATTCTTAGACTGAACTCTTAAGCTTTTCTCATAACAATGTGTGTATTTCCTTTTCTCTGTTGGGGGTATGAGTGAGGACGTTTTAAAATGAATAGTGGTACCTTTTTCTTTTATTCTCTCTCTGCTTTTTCCCTGAAACATTTTAAGTAGCAAACATTCTGACACTTAATCATTACAAATTTTAGCATATGTCTCCTAAGAATACAATTATTCTCCTTATAAGAAATATGTTATATATCGTATGTTAGACAAAATGTCTCCTTATAACTACAATACCATAACTACATACCCAAGAAATTTAACAGTGATACATTAATGTTATCTAATACATGGTTAATTTTCTCTATTGTCTCAATAAAAAAAGCCGTATAACTTCTTTCCTGAGGATCCAGGAAAAGATCACACATTGCATTTGGTTGTTAGGTTCCCCCAACTTTTTTTTTTCCCCACGACATTGACATTCTTGTAGATTTCAGGGTCCTTGTCCTATAAACAGTCTCATAATCTGGATTGTCTGATTTCCTTAAGATTAGTTTAAGGTTAATTTCGTTTTTCATAGATATTACATAGGTGTTCTTGAGTGTGTCATATCACCTTACACTAGAAGGCACATTATGTTCCATACTTGGTGAGGCTAAGTTTAATTATTTGACTAAGTTGATGTTCTCCAGTTTTCTGAATGCTAAAGGTTCAATTCTCCTTTGTTATTAAGAAGTAATCTATGGTGTAGTATTTTGAGACCATGTGATTATCCTGTTCCCCAGTAATCTTTCACCTAATAGTTTTAACATCTGTTGGTGTTTCTTGCCTGAAGCATTTATTACATTGGTGGTTGCAAAATGATGATTTTCCTAATACTCATTTTTCTCTGAATTTATTAACTGGAATTCTTCTATAAAGAAGAATTTTTCTCCCCCACCATCAAGATCCTTTTTTTTAGTATTCCTGTGGATTCATGGATTTTTTAAAAACATCTTCATTGAGATATAATTCGTGTATCATATAATTCACTCATTACTTAAAATGACAATTCAGTGTGTTTTAGTATATTCACTGGTATGTGCAACCATCACCGCAGTCATGGATTCTTTTTTATTCAATAATTATAGTCTATTATTATTATTATTATTATTTGATACTTAAACTGTCTCAGATTTGGCCAGTGGAAGCCTCTTCAGGCCTACTTTTCAGCTCTTACAACATTTCCCCATTAATCTTTGAGAACCTCCTTACCAGCATAACAAGGTGCCCCAGTCCTGTAATCAGACACCCCACCAAGGAGCCCTTGATTCCTTTTGGTGTGGAGTGTTATTTAGGGACCAACATCTGGGGCTCTAGGTGTATCATTGCATCTATGCTCTTTTATTAGGCAAATTTTTTTAAAAACATTCTTCCTTCCCACTTCCATATATTTATCTCAGGCAAGAACAACACATGATTACTGTTTATTTTTAAATTATTGTACTGTAAAATTAACTTCTTTGTGGTATACAACACTATGAATTTTAACACGTGTAGATTCATATAACTACCAGCATAATTAGGATAGAGAACATTTTCATCACTCCCAAAACTCCCTTGTGTTATCCCTTTGTAGTCACTTTCCTACTTGTAACCACTGGCAACCACTGATCTGTTCTCCATCACTATAGTTTTTTCTTTTTGAGAATGTCATTTAAATGGCCTCATATGATATGCAAGTTTTTCAGATTAATTTCTTTCATTCAGCATAATGCCTTTGAGATTCATTTCAGTCATTGTGTGTGTCAGTAGTTCCTGGGCTGGCTGGTTAGCTCCCTTGGTTAGAGCATGGTGCTGATAACACCAAGGTCAAGGGTTTGAATCCCCAGCTGTCCCCCCACCCCCCAAAAGAAAAACAGTTTGTTCCTTTTTGTCACTGGGTGGTCTTCCATTGTTTGGATGTCCAGTGGAATACAAAAACAGATGTTTGTTTACCCATTCACCCATTGAAGAACATTTTAGTTCTTTCCAATTTGGGGTCATTATGAAGAGAATTGCTATAAATATTTATGTACAAATTTTTCTGTGTACATAGGTTTTCATTTCTCTAGGATAGATACTCAGGAGTGGAATTGCTGGGCCATATGGTAAATGTATGTTTAAATTTAGAAGAAACTGCCAAACTCTTTTCTATAGCAGCTGTACAATTTTGCATTTCCATCAGCAGTGTATGTTCTGAATTCTTGTCTGCACTTGGTATTGTCAGGAATTTTAATTCTAATAGGTGTGTAATGATATCCCATAGTGGTTTTAACTTTTATTTACCTAGTGGCTATTGATGTTGAACATTTTTTTTCATATGCTTCTTTGCCATCCTTATATCTTTTTTGGGTAAGTATCTGTCCAACTCTTTTACCCGCAGGAATTTTAATTCTAATAGGTGTGTAATGATATCCCATAGTGGTTTTAACTTTTATTTACTTAGTGGCTATTGATGTTGAACATTTTTTTTCATATGCTTCTTTGCCATCCTTATATCTGTTTTGGGTAAGTATCTGTCCAACTCTTTTACCCATTTTTTAGTTGGGTTGTTTTTTTCTTACTATGGAGTTGTGAAAGTTCTTTATATATTTGAGATGTTAGTTTTTGTCACTTATGTGATTTGTAGATATTTTCTGATAATCTGTAGCTTGTGATTTTATTCTCTGAACAGTATTATTTGCAAAGTAAGAAGTTTAAAACTTTGGTAAAGTCCAGTTTATTAATTTTCTCTTTAGATATCATGTATTTGTACTTAGTATATCATGTCTAAGAACTCTTTGCCTAACTCTAAGTCATTAAGGTTTTCTCCTATGTTTTCTTCTAAAAGTTTTATAGTTGTATGTTTTACATTTATATCTATGATCCATTTTGAGTTGATTTTTATTTAAGAGGTAAGGTTTAGGTTGAGGTTTGTTTTTCGCAGATGGGTGTCCAATTTTTCCAACAGAATTTGTTAAATAGCCTATTTTTTCTTCATTGAAATGCTTTTGAACCTTTGTAAAAGGTCAGATGGCCGTATTTGTGTGGGTCTATATCTGGAATATGTATTGGTTCCTTACTGTGTGTCAAGCAATGTCTTTGTTTTTCTTTACCTACTGGGGTATTGGTTTTCATATTTTTGAACATCCCAGTCTTGAAAGACAGTATTTTGCTTTTCTAAGACATTTCCCTTTTTTTGTCTTTTCTTTTTTAAGTGGAGAGGATAGGTTGTCTGAAAAAAATCTCCAAACTTCTGTTTTCCATATTTTTTTCCCCCTGAAGCATATCTTTGTCCTCCCTTTTTTTTTTAACTGATAGGAAGCACTGACTAAAAACATTCCAAACCTTATGTATAGTATCTTTCACCTTTTTTTCTTCCATTTTTCTAAGAATGCCTATTTTTTCTTGAATTACTGTACTGTTAATACACATACATCAATGGGTTAGAAACTTAGTTCTTCATTTAACTTTGATTCAGAGTATAGTTAGTATTTCCTGGTAGGGATTGAGCCACTAATTTTTTTTTTTTTTAATTATTGCTGTTACACTGTAATACAGTATAAATTATCTTTTAAATTTTTTGATGTTTATTTGTACATGTTTGCGGGGTACAGTGTGTTGTTTCACTACATGCATATACTGTATATTGATTCACTTAAGGTAAATAGCATAGCTTTGTACCTGTTAACTCACTGCTTCTTTACCCTTTGTCCTCCTTCCCCTCCTTACCTCTGGTAACTATTATTCTACTGTCTACTTCTATGAGAATCATCTTTTTTTAAGCTTCCACATATGAGTGAGGCCATTTGGTATATGTCTTCCTGTGCCTGGTTTACTTCACTTAACATGATGGTCTCCAATTCCATCTATGTTGCTACAGATCACAGGATTTCTTTTCTTTCTTTTTCTTCTTTATAGCTGAGTAGTATTCCATTGTGTATAGATATGCATAGATAGCATAGTTTTTTTTTAATCCATTCATCCTTTATCAAAATTCAGTTGGCTGTAAATACATAGATTTATTTCTGGTTTCTCTATTTTATTCTTGTTCTGTGTGTCTGTTTTTATGCCAGTACTGTGCTGTTTGGGTTACTGTAGCTTCGTAGTACATTTTGAAGTCAGGTAATTTGATGCCACTAGCTTTGTTCTTTTTATTCAGGATTGTTTTGGATTGTTTTTTCTGTTTCTGTGAAAAATGCCATTGGTATTTTGATAGAGGTTGCTTTGAATCTGTAGATCGCTTTTGGTAGTGTGATCATTTTCGCAATATTAATTCTTCCAACCCACGAACATGGAATATCTTTCCATTTCTTTATGTCCTCTTCAATTTCTGTCATCAGTGTTTTATAGTCTTCTCTGTAGAGGTTTTCCACCTCTTTGGTTAAATTAATTCTTAGGTATTTTATTTTTTTGGTAGCTATTGCAAATGGAATTACTCTCTTATTTTCTTTTTCATCTTGCTTGTTGTTAGTGTATAGAATTGCTACTGATTTTTGTGCATAAATTAATTCTTAGGTATTTTATTTTTTTGGTAGCTATTGCAAATGGAATTACTCTCTTATCTTCTTTTTCATCTTGCTTGTTGTTAGTGTATAGAATTGCTACTGATTTTTGTGCATGGATTTTTTACCTTGCAGCCTTACTAAATTCATTTATCAGTTCTAAAAACTTTTTGGTGGAGCTATTAGGTTTTTCTGTACATAAGATCATGTCATCTGCAAACAGGGACAATTTGACTTTGTCTTTTCCAATTTGGATGCACTTCATTTTTTTCTCTTGCTTTATAGCTCTGGCTAGGACTTCCAGTACTATGTTGAGTAAGAGAATAGAAAGTGGACATCCTTGTCGTGTTCCAGTTGTTGGAGGACAAGCTTTCAGCTTTTCCCCATTCAATATATTAGCTGTTGGTTTGTCATATATGGCCTTTATTATGTTGAGTTATGTTCCTTCTGTGCCTAATTTGTTGAGGGTTTTTATTGTGAAGCAATGTTGAATTTTATCAAATGCTTTTTCTGCATCAGTTAAGATGATCATATGGTTTTTGTCCTTCATTCTGTTGATGTGATGTATCACCTTTATTGATTTATGTTTGTTGAACCAATCTTGCATTCCTGGGATAAATCACACTTGGTCATGGTGAATGATCTTTTTAATATGATGCTGGATTCAGTTTGCTAGTATTCTTTTAAGAATTTTTCAATGAGTATTTATCAGGGATATTGGCCCATAGTTTTCTTTTTTTGTTGTGTCCTTGTCTGGTTTTGTTGTCAGGGTATTGCTGGCCTCATAGAATGAATTTAGAAGAGTTCTCTTTTTGGGTTTTTGGAAAAATTGCGAAGAATTGGTATGGATTCTTTTTAAATGTTTGGAAGGAATCAGCAGTGAAGCCATCTGGTCCTAGGCTTTTCTTTGATGAGAGACTTTTTATTACTGATGCAATCTTGTTACTTATAATTGGTCTATTCAGGTTTTCTATTTCTTCTTGGTTCGATCTCAGTAGATTGCATATGTCCAGGAATTTATCCATTTCCTCTAGGTTTTCTAATTTGTTGGCGTATAGTTGTTCATAATAATCTCTAATGATCCTTTGTAGTTCTGTATTATCAATTGTGATGTCTCCTTTTTCATTTCTGATTTTATTTGAGCCTTTTCTCTTTTTTTCTTGGTTAGTCTAGATATTGCCATGTCAATTTTGTTTACTTTTCAAAAAACCAACATTTTGTTTTGTCAATCTTTTGTATTGATTTTTGGTTTCGTTTTTGTTTGTTTTAGCTCTCATCTTTATTATTTCTTTTCTTCTGCCAATTTTGGGTTTGGTTTGTTCTGCTTTTCTAGTTTCTTAAGATGCATTGTTAGGTTATTTATTTGAAGTCTTTCTCCTTTTTTGATGTAGGCATTTATTGCTATAAACTTCCCTCTTATTACTGCTTTGGTTGTATCCCATAGGTTTTGGTATATTGTGCTTCTGTTTTCATTTGTTTCAAGAAATATTTAAATTTCCTTCTTAATTTCTTCTTTGAATCATTGGTCAGTCAGAAGCATGTTATTTAATCTCCATGTATTTGTATAGTTTTGAGAATTTCTCTTGCTATTGATTTCTAGTTTCATTCCATTGTGGTCAGAGAAGATACTTGATATGATTTCAGCTTTTTAAAATTTGTTGAGACATATTTTGTAGCCTAACATATGGTCAGTTATGGAGAATGTTCTGTTTGTTGATGAGAAGAATGTGTATTCTTCAGTTGTTGGATGGAATGTTCTATAAATGTCTGTAAGTTCTATTTGGTCTATAGTGTAGTTTAAACCCAATGTTTATTAATTTTCTCTCTAGATGACCTGTCCAGTGCTGAGAATGAGGTGTTGAAGTCCCCAACTATTTTGTATTGGAGTCTATCTCTCCCTTTAGAGCTAATAATATTTGTTTTATATATCTGAGTGCTCCAGTGTTAAGTTCATATATATTTACAACTGTTGTATCCTTTTGCTGAATAGACCCTTTTATCATTATATAATTGCCTTCTTTGTCTCTTTGTTGTTTTTGACTTAAAGTCTATTTTATCTGATATAGTATAGCTACTCCTGCTTACTTTTGATTTCCCTTTGCATGGAATATGTTTTTCCATCCCTTCACTTTCAGTGTACGTGTGTGTTTACAAGTGAAGTGAGTTTCTTGAAGCCAGCATATAGTTGGATCTTGTTTTTTATCCATTGAGCCAGTCTATATCTTTTAATTTGGAAATTTAGTCCATTTACATGTTACTGATAGGTGAGGACTTACTCCTGCTGTTATGTTCATAGCTTTCTAGTTATTTTGTATATCTTTTCTTCCTTTATTCTTGTCAGTGTCTGTCATTGTAATTTGGTGTTTTTCTGTAGAGATACAGTTTGATTCCTTTTCTTTCCTATTTGTGTACCTGCCTTACCATTGAATTTTAACCTTTTGTGTGTTTTCTTGATGTTAGTTATCTTCCATTCACTTCCACATGTAGGACTCCCTTGACCGTTTCTCTTAAGGCCAGTCTAGTGATAAATTCCCTCAGTCTGTGAAAAACTATTTCTCCTTCATTCCTGAAGGATAGCTTTACTGGGTATAGTATTCTTGGCTGGCATTTTTTTCTCTCTCAGCACATTGAATATATCATACCATTGTCTCCTGGCCTGTAAGGTTTCTGCTGAGAAATTGGCTGTTAGTCTAATGGGAATTCCCTTATATGTGACCTGACACTTTTCTCTTCCTGCTTTTAGAATTCTTTCTTTGACATTTTGACTATAATATGCTTTGGAGAGTACCTTTTCAGTTTAATAAATCTATTTGGGGACCTTTAGTATCCTGTATCTGTATGTCCATATTTCTTCCAAGACTTGGAAAGCTTTCAGTTATTATTTTATTAAATGCCTTTTTCCTTCTCTCCTTTGAGAATGCCTGTAATTCAAATAATTGTTCTCTTAATGGTGTCCCATAGTTCCTGTAGACTTTCTTTACTTTTTAAAATTCTTTCTTTTTTCCCTGCCTCCAACTGGGTAACTTTATATGACCTATCCTCAAGTTCAGAGATTCTTTCTTTTGCTTGCTTTAGTCTACTGTTGAGGTTCTCTATTGTATTTTCTGTTTCATTTATTGAATTCTTTAGCTGCAGGATTTCTGTTTGGTTCTTTATTATGATTTCTATGTCTTTGTTAAATTTCTTGTTTGTCATGAATTGTTATCCTGATTTCGTTGAACTGTCTATCTGTATTATCTTGCATCTCATTGAATTTTCTTATGGTTCATTATTTTGAAATTCCTTTTCTAGCAGTTCATTGATTTCCTTTTTTGGGGGGTCTGTAACTGGCCTGTTACTGTGTTCCTTTGGTAGTGTCATATTTCCTTGCTTTTTTCGTGTTTCTTGTGTCCCATTGATGTCTGTGCATCTGGTGAAACAATTGACTCTTCCAAACTTTACAGACTGCCCCAAGCTTTACAGAGTGACTTGTTTCATAGAGTCTTTCACCTGCAGTTGGGTCTTAGTGTGCTGGTTGAAAAGGGTGTGGTCGGGCCAGTGTTTCATAGAGTCTTTCACCTGCAGTTGGGTCTTAGTGTGCTGGTTGAAAAGGGTGTGGTGGGGCCGGCCCGGTGGCGCACTGGATAGTGTGCTGCTTGGGAAGCGTGGCAGTGCTCCCGCCCGAGGGTTCGGATCCCACATACAGACCGGTTCCCGCTCACTGGCTGAGCGAGGCGCGGGAGCAACACCGAGGGTTGCGATCCCGTTGCCGGTCCCCGGTCCGGTACGGGGGCAACACTGAGGGTTGCGATCCGTTGCCGGACACGGAAAAAGACAAAAAAAAAAAAAAAAAAAAAAAAAAAAAAGAAAGAAAAGGGGGGGGGGGATCTGTTTCCACACAGATATAGGGGTTTAGTATT